>NW_024038967.1:0-150000 GCF_016077235.1 Cyprinodon tularosa
TATGGTCGTCTGACGTGACCTGAAGCAAGAGCTGTAATGTTTTTGACTAAACCGTCATAAGTTTCTGATTTGAATGCACCAGATGTTTTCATGGCCTGAGAGAGTGCTCTCACAAGAATGAGATGTGTATATGAATGTCACCGTGTTTTGCAGATAAATATCAATGTGACCTTTACCAATGACTGAAATATGTTCTGAAGGGGGTTTTTCCACCGATAAAGAAATGTATAAAAGGGAGCTGGTTTCACCATTTGTCAGCTTCGGCTCACCAGCTCTGTGTAAATATGTAGTGTTTAGCAATAAACACTGGACCCGGACTCAGCTGCCATCTGTCTGAATTTTTTGATCTTTGTCTGAGACTTTTTCTGCTTTTTAAGAACTTTGAATTTTTATAAAACTTAGCTTCAATTTTAAGTCGTCAAGAAGAGAATTATAGGACGACAGAGGTGAACAAATCCTGATTTATAAACCATATAGGTTAACAAATCTGGATTTATAAACCATACTGATGTACAAATTCTGATAAACCACAGAGGTGAACAAATCCTGATTTATAAACCATGGAAAAGCACAAATGCGGATTTACAAACCATGCTGATGCACAGATCTTGATTTATAAACCACTGAGGTGAACAAATCCGGATATATAAACCATAGAGGTGAACAAATTTGATTTATAAACCACTGAGGTGAACAAATCTGGATTTATAAACCATGCTAATGCACAAATTCTGATAAACCACGGAGGTAAACAAATCCTGATTTATAAACCATGGAAAAGCACAAATCCTGATTTATAAACAATGGAAAAGCACAAATCCTGATTTATAAACCATGCTGATGCACAGATCCTGATTTATAAAAAATTCTGACTCACAAATCCTGATTTATAAACCATGCTGATGCACAAATGTGGATTTATAAACCATGCTGATGCACAGGTCCTGATTTTTAAAGCACGGAGGTGAACAAATCCTGATTTATAAACCATGGAGGTGAATATGCCTAAATATGCCTTTATTTACCCCATCTAGACCTCAGTTTGGGTCCAAGGCTGCTCCTCACATCCAGCCATAAATAGTCCATCAAAGCAATGCATGAATGTTATTGGGTATATAAATGAGACAGCCGATCGTTGTTTTGTGGTTACTATGGCAACCACATCCAATTGGAGCAGAATAGGCTCGGTGTAACTGAGCTGTCGGTGTGAGTGATGTAAATGAAAGGAAGTATTATTAATGAGATCTTCAGAGTCTGATTGACAGAATGATCAGATTATCTCATCTCAGATTTATAAATTCACCCATAAATATTATCAATTCTCAGAATTATTTTCACTTCAGTAAATTAAAATAAGAAAAATACACTTATATACTTATAACAAATGACTAACTTAGTCATTTAAGTAAATAAGTGTCAGAAAATTTGGCAAGGGAATAAAATAAATAACATTTAATTTAAAGGCTTTAATCTACGCCATGAAGAGGGATGGTATAGTTCTAATGGGTCGGTCTGTCTGATACAGGACCACTGATCTCTAGTTATTCACTGGATTACTGATAGTAGTACGGGATGAAGTGAAGCCGCCATATTGGTACTCCCTAATTAGACCGGTTGCAATGTAAAAACTGCATGATGTTGAACATTGATGTCATTTTCAGGGGGATTTAAGACTTTTAAAATAAAGATAAATTCATCACTTTGACACTCTGGCTGTTTCATAGCATCAGTAGATTAATTTAACTTCACATTGCTTTGTCATTATGAAGTCAATTAAATCTCTAAATCATGTATTATAACATATTAAACAAATCCATCACAAGTAAATTAATGTATTAATGGAGCATAATAATAATACAGATGTTTCAAAAATGATAAACTGATGATGTACATGTAATATACATGTATTTATTACATTGTTATGGTAATTATATCTTACACATGATTTCAAGATTTTACATCAAGACTGAATTAAAAGCACATCTGTTAATTCTATAGTATTTTTACATTGGCAAATTATGCTTGTATGATGCCAGATACTTTATTGCTGAGTCTGTGCATTAGCCTTTAAAAATCTTTGAGTTTTTTTCATCAATATAAGATCCGATATATGACTTTTTCAAATGAGAAACACAACAAACTCTACAAAAACTACAGCATCACCCACTTAATAATGAATTAATACTTTGCCATTTCATGGTAAATTACTTTCTATTTATTCTACTTTCTATTTTCTAACATTAGACGCAATCTTGATGGCTAATTTAGTCAATATCTTCCAGTCAGTCAGAGATAGCCAGACTAATGTTACACTACATACTATACTATAGAATACATTGGTGTATATATTAATTTTCTTAGTAAGTTCATCCCCTGACTGTCTTCCCACAGGCGGTAAACTGCTTGTTTTTGCAGCCCAATGCTACACAGGAAGGCATTTTTACTGCAAAACTCTGTGAGAGTGGGGAGTACCAACATGGCAGCTGGTGGATTCACTTTTTTAGGCCAATCAGCAATCCAGTGAATAGAGATCAGTTTACTGGACCCGTTCAGCACACAGATCCAAAGCAAAGCTCTGTGGTTCCTGATCAGCTGAGAACTGCTCATCATCATGGCTCAGGAAACATGGATCATTCCTGATCATCTCCCCTTTCCATAATCTCATAATTACGAGATAAACTCGCATAACGAGATACTGATCTCGTACTTATGAGATAAGCTGTCTGATTTTATTTTCTTTGGTGAATGCAATACACTTCCGTACTTTATTGATGCTTTTTGCTTTATTTTGCATTTTCTTCTGGGAATGTTTTATATTTTTCAGGGTTCTCCTCAGAGGGTGCTTATTTTTATAAATGTTTTTTTATTGGTTCTTTACTCTAAAAATGATGTGTCAATAACATTTAATTAATGTCCATTACTGACAATAATGTTTCATTAAAGATGTATGTTCTGAAAAATAGAAGCTTTTTTTTTTTATTGAATTTAGAAATGTCCATTTTATTCAGAGTGTGATTTCTAAAAGAGGATCTGTAACATCTGGAAGTTCCCCTGCAGGCCAGCGATGCTCCTGCTGGGATTAATCCAGACGGGAAGAGATTTCTGGATCCAAAGAGCCGAGTGGGCCTGATAAGAACCAGAATTCCTGCAGGGACGCATGTTCTGAACAATCGGGACTTTTTATTCCTCCTCACGTCTTTTCTGATTTTTTTTTTTTTCCCAGTTGTTCCTGGAATTCGACCCAGATTAGGTTCTGAAAAACCGGTTGGATTTCTTCAGAGAAAACTGCCTGAGAGGCCTTTGTGTCTAAAAACAGCAGCGCCACACGTGGAAAAGGAGGAAGAGGTTCTTAAGGACCAGTTCCTGTCCCGCAGGATTTAAGGTGGACTCACAAGGTTTGGCTGGACCCTTCAGAACCTGAGAACCAAGCAAGTCCTGAATCCCCACACAGAAGGATTTTCTTAAGGACTGGTGTTGACATGTCCCCATCAATAATTTACACTTATTTCCATTTATGCTCATTTTCTTTAGCCAAAGGTAACAGAGTTGGGTGCAGCTATCTGTGTTCAGAGCGTTTGGAGTCTTTGTCTCTCCCTTTGCTCCTGTGTCCTGCCTCTCAGTGTAACATCATCAGATCTGTCGCTGTGAGACATCTGATTTGCGGTCGCATTTCACTGGCATACAGAGTCGTTACGTGGGGCGGTGAGGGCCGCCGAAGGCTACACCTGTTTGAATTTACAGCCAAAACTCTTCCAGTATCCTTTTTTGGCCTTCTAGATGAAATTTACCGGCGGAGAAACTGTTTTTAATGGGGACACAGAACAAAAATAATGACGATGAAAACCTGCTTGTATCTTAATATGGCTGAAGTTTTAATGTGATTGCATTTTTTTTTTAGTAAATTATAAACGCGAATCATTAAATTCACCAATTAGCAGCAGTTACATGCTGCAAAGATTTTCCATCTAATCAGAGTCTGGTTTGGAGATGGATACACTAAGCATATTATCATGTCTTATTTTGTATGACAAAGCAAAAAGTGATCTAAAATGTAAAAACTTGTTAAAATGAGCGGATAAATAAAATGATTTCCAAAGAAAATTAAATTTTAGCCGCAAAATAAGATGATTTTTTTTTATTAAATTGAAATCATCTTATTACATTAGGAAATGTCATACCTACCTGCTCAAATTGAGGCAAAATACATCCCTTTTCAAGAAAATACTTTTATTTTATTATTACATTTTTTTTTTTTTGTAGGTTTTAAATACAGGGGCCAGGATCCGTTCTCCGGGGGCTCTGGCCCCTGTTGGCCACGGCCTAGAACCGCCTATGGATACACGTTCGCAGAGGTTGTTCAAAATTTATTTTTTTTTGTAAAAAACTAAAAGGATAAACTAAAGAGATAAATGGGTATTGACTATGGGTATATTCATCTGACAGAGCACCTGTCTGGTCTCCGGAGGAAAATAAACTTTATTTCCGTATGCTTTTGCTTTACTTGAACTCTTAGGATCCGTAGCCGTTGGCTGGAGGTTGAAAGGTCCCCATTCAGTGATGATGAATTTAATATTTATTGGTTTTAAAATATGATTGTGCTCAGTTTGAATGATGGAAAAACTGCAGTTTAAATAGAACAACTCTGACCCCTGCTGGTGAAATGTGACCCTGCAGCATCCCTTAGGAGAAAGAGCAGCTGGTTTATTTCCAGCCACACATTTCAAGATGCCTCCAGCTTTTCAGATAGTTGAGCTGATTAACAGTTGGAACCAGGGGCGGATTTAGGAAATTTGGGGCCCTAGGCAAAGACAGGCAGGGGCCCCTCTGAACTGAGAAATCAATACATAAAACAGACCCATTATACAGATAGAGAAACTTTAATAGAATAGACATACATTATTTATTCTAGGTTTTGTCCCTCTCTTCTTGTCCATTTTCCTCTCTATGTTTTGTACTCAGCTGACTTTTCATGCTGTCTCTAAAGGAATGAAAGATTTTTTCCAAGCACTAAGCTCACTTAGCTGATTGCTCCTTCCTTTGTTTCCAAAAAGGCCAAAGTAAATAACCCAGTCCTTCTTTTCACTGTAGACAAGCCATGATCTGCTTCTCTGTTCTCCATTTTTCATTTGGATGAAATAATAGCTGCATAAATCATGACAGCAGACAAGATAGAGGAGAGCAGGAGGCGGGGTTACCAATCTACTCACTCTGGAGAGCAGAGTTCGCTGCTTTTAGATGTTGTCACCAAATTCTCCAGTAGCAGAAAAAAGTCGCTAGATTTGGCGCTAGGTGCTTTTTTGAAATAAAAGTGCTAGAGGGGTCTGAAAACTCCCTAAATATAGCAACAAAAAACCAGAAGAACAAAAGAGGATTGTCAATGAGGACAATCATGAGGGATCCCTCAGCATGATGCAGCCTCCCCCATGCCAGAGACTGGTTCACAGAATAAAGGACAATAAGTGGAAATCTTGAAGCAGTAAACTAGCAGCAGGAAAAGTCTGGTCAGCAAGGAATAATCAATGGATCATTATTTATACCTAAAACTAATACGTTTGCAGGACTCTGGGAGGAGCCATTTTTACCCAAATATAGTAACCCCTCCCTCCTGCCATCTTCCAGCAGTGACATCACGGTGCGGTAAGCCTAGCTCCATACTCCCCGCTTTACAAGCAAAATCAATGAGAACTACTAGACACATCTGCAATAAACAAATAGGGCACTGACATCATTTTGAGAGCCAAAGGTTTATTCGACTATTGTCACCATATTACATGTTTTTTCTCTGGCCAGAAGTTTGATAGCAAATCCTCCCTCTTCAAAGCCATGATGGCAATTATTTATATCCAAGCAGTAAGCAGATCTTCATATAAACACACACATCAATTTCAAACAGATGGTATCAGCCAATACTGAACAGCCAGGTATTGGGGCCAAAAAATGGCACTGGCGCACTGGATGCCGCCAGTGAAGCACATTCAAATGAAAATTACTCTTAATTAAAAACACATTTATTAAACAGTTTGTAATATTTTCATATTTAAAGTACTTTCAAAAGTTTGTATTCTGAATAAGACCAGACTTTTCCTCTAAAGCTCTGTCACCATCTGGACAGCGACTGTCAGCAACACGCCTGTTTGGACAGTGCCAGGTTCTGGAATGGAGATCACAAAAGTGAACTCAGTCTAGACCTAAAGTGGGCGGGGCTTGAAAGGTTTGGTTAGTTTTCTGTTAGGAGAAATGGGTCAAAACAATAACAACACATGTCTGTTTATGTCCTTAATCTTTAATGAACCCTTCAGTTTACTTTAAAACCAATAAATTCAGATAATTAATAGTAAACATTTTAGGGTCTGATCTGCTGGATGTGGGTTTAAAAGAGAGGCAGTTCAGAATCAAATGTTTGATTAACAATGATTTGAATTTGAACACAGGGGAGAAAAGTTAGGAAGGGCCCTTGATTGAGGTGGGCCCCAAAAGAAGAAGAAAAGATACATTACAATAGATATTTCAAATATAAAAATAAAATCCAGCAGTAAAATGAATAATATATGTGTTCTCCCTTATTTTTCAGCAGTAAACGGTGAAACAAAGGGTGGATAAACTGACCAAGTTTTTATCTACCGGTTTATGCACTTTAACGTTAATGTATATTTCACCTTTTCATGTTCTAAAAATTTTTCTTAGTAGAAATTTTACAATAAGGTGTAAATTTATCATATGGTGGAGGCCCATATGAATGTCGTTCATGGGGCCCCAAATTCCTGGGGGCGCCCCTGTTTTATTGTTAGCGTTTGACTGCTGATGAAGAGGAGGAGGAGGAGGAGGACCTGCGTGTCTGTGCAGCCTCCGGAGCGCAGGGCGGGGCGACGCCGCGCAGCAGCAGCTTCATCCCCGCAGACCAACATCGACCTCCTGCTCGTCTCCAGGCCGCGGGATGGATCCCGGAGCCCGGCCCGCTCCCCCTCTCTCCCAGCAGGTCCGGTCCGGGTGAAGCTGCGCAGGTAGAGGTGCGCGGCAGCCAATCTGCCGCAGAGTGAGTGCGAACAGAGCGCAGCGGAGCGTGGGCCGCTGCGGCAGAAACAGCGCCATTGTTTGGATGCGCAGCAGACCGAGAGGCTGCAGGCCGGGGTGAGAGCCGCTCACAGCCCGGCAGCCAGCATGCCCTCCCCGCTGATCCTCACCCTCCTGCTGGGCTCGGTCCAGGTAAGGAAGCGCTGTTTGGGTCGAATGAAGCCGTGCGCGTGTCTGTGGGTGGATGGTCTCCGTGCAGACAGCCAGCAGCTCGTTGTGTCCCGCAGAAAGTGGGTCAGTCGGCTGCAGCCTGACGGAGGTCTGCATGTCTGTCAGAATCACTTAGACACCATCTGAGGAGGATTCCTGCCTGCAGCTTCCAGGGAACATTTCCACCCCTGAAGAGCTCATGTGTCCCGCTGGGATGGAGGAGGGTAGCTGGATCCACAGGGGGGTTCCTGTCTCCTGGTTCTGGACCTGGATCCAGAGGGGGGGTTCCTGTCTCCTGGTTCTGGACCTGGATCCAGAGGGGGTTCCTGTCTCATGGTTCTGGTCCTGCTGGTTTAGAGGATGCTTCATTCTGGGAAGGTTCTGCTTGCTGGGATGGATGAAGGGATGAGCTCCCTCTCCGCTCTGGGTTTTATCTGATGGTTTGGTTTTAAATTTCCTGTCTCCTATCTCACCCATCTCAGCTGGTTTTCTATGATCCTGAATCAGTTCCAGCTGCTGAACATTCAGTCTCCCAGTTTTCCCCTTTTTTCTTGTTTATTCACTGGGATGAACATTTGTTGAAAACCAGAAGCTTTGGTCTGATCTGCTGGTCCGAAACCAGACCTGAAGCTCATTTTAAAGTCTTCAAATACCCCCTATTTCATCATTCTCCTTCATTCTATCTCTATTCTCCTATTCTGCAGAATCTGTTAGTTCAATTTCTAACGTTCTGCTCTCACTTACTGCTTTTTCTCATAGTAGCTTCATCTGGTCTGTTCTTGTTTGGCTGTGACTCCATCCTGGAGAGAAATATCAGCTGTGCTGCTGCCATCAACACCTTTGTTTATAGATGTTGGAGATCGGTCTGTTTTTCAGTGTAGTCCTGTTTCTCTGACTGTGACTAACTGGATGTGCTCTCTTCACCCTCTGACATGGGAGCTGGCTCGGAGCTCGTCTGCCTGGCTGTGTGTTTCCTGGATGGGGCCGCCTTTTACAGTTGCCTTTTGTATCTCTGCTTCTGTCTCCTTGAACCCCAGTCGGCCTCAGCAGATGGCCGCTCACACTGAGCCTGGTTCTGCTGGAAGTTTCTTTCTGTTAAAAGGGAGTTTTTCCTCTCCACTGTCGCTGCAAGCATGCTTAAGGGCTGGTTATCCTCCCGCAGCAGTGTGCCGCAGTGAGCTTGTTGCAGATATTTTTGATTTATGCCCAATATTGAAGCGTGGTCTGCGCTATGTTATTCCACGCCACAACGCAAGAAGGACGATCAGGAACTAGCTGTGGGTCTAGATCCGGCCGCGGCGGTGAGGAAGTTGGAGCAAGTTTGTGCAACAAAGGAGGGACATGAGGGTGAGAAAGAGCAGGGATCCAGGTGGAAAATGGGTCCCAGCGTTCTCACACACCTCGCTCTTCTAGCTGCTCCATCTTCCCGAGTTGTTTTCCACAATGGCGGTCATAGAAACAAAACAAGCCGGTAAGGTACCAAACAGCAAATACAGATAGAGCGGATGTATATTTGACCAATCAGAGGCCTCCTGTCTGCGGTCACCTACAATTTTGGAGAGGAGCAGCAGAGTGTCTGTGGAAGGGGCGGAGACACATTTGTGTTCATTGCGACACACGCAGACGACATGGTTTCTGAGTATAAATCAGCCTTTAGTGTGAGGGATTGCATTCGAGTCAATGAGTCGATGCAATCAACTGGTTTTCCTTAGATAGAAAACTTTGAATCAATCTGACTGGATGATCTGGTGAACTATAAAGTGCCTTGAGATGCCGTGTGTTGTGAATTGGCGCTATAGAAATAAACTGAATTGAAATTTGTAGAGATGAAGAAGTTAGTATCTGTTTGGGTTGGATTTGTATCTTCTCATGATTCGGAGTCAGAATTAAGTGGTAAATTTGAGGACAGACTGGGTCAGTCCAGCTAATAGACAATAGGGCTCTTTACCAAGGGTGTTGTTGTTTAGGGGCGACTTTAGACCTCAATGAAGAGAGCTGATCTCAAACAAACCTTCTATTGCTGGTAAGTTAGGGAGGCAGTGTGACTTTATCAATGCGGTGTTTTTTCCAAGATGATTTTTTTTCTCCCATAATGTTTACATTTGATAACAGCTGCACTTTAAGAAATGGAAATGTCATGAGAGCTGTACAAAATGAAATTTTGCTTTTTATACACTCTGTGTATACAAAATGACAATAAATGTTTTTACCCTTTTCAGGCCAATTCTCCAGTCATGCGAGAATGTTTCGATCGGGCCGTCTTTCAGCCTGATTGTGAGTCATGTAGTGTACAGCAGGTAACGAGGGGTGATCAGCCTCTCACGACCACCTCCCCATCAGGAATCATAAGCTCTGGAGAAAATTAAAGATGTTTGAAATTCAGTCGTCCGTCGTAAGGTTATATTGAGATGTAGCTGCGTGTAAAGATTGAATATATCGCACAGTGTGTGCCCAGATTAAGTGTCTCTAAGTGTCTAAGTCTAAGGCTTTCATGTAATAACCAGCCTGAGGTCTCAGAGGTCCAACAGTTCTACAGTTCTCCTCCATGAATGGCGTTTCCTCTTCTTCATCAGTGAAGTTGAGAGCAGCCGGTCTGACTGGTTGCTTGCAAATTCCTTTGGTCTCCTAGCAACCAGCACAGCTGGAGGCAGGGTTCTGTCCAGCAGGGGGCGAAGTGTAAACCATGTAACTGCAGAGATGAGCTCAGCTTCAGTTCTCCATCTTCATCCATCTCCGTGGATCTCTCGAATAATTGTCCACCAATCAAATGGAGGCTCCAGAGACCGTGATCTCAGGAGCCTCTGGAACATCTCACCATCTTGTTGGTGACCCATCCACCCCATGGCTGAGGTCACAGGACCACTGAGGGGTCTAAACTTGACCTATTGGGGCTGAGATGTTCTAATGTTTACAGGAAACTCTGTTTGCCGTCTGAGTTCTCCTGATCGCCTCTTCCTCCCTGAGCTTCCGTTAATAATGCACAGATCCAAAGTTGGAGCTCAGGTCACGGATTAAATTTACATTCTGCTAATCTGCCTGAAATGTTGCTATGAGTGTTTTAAAGGCTTCGAGACGTTCAGGGCTAAGCACTGCAGGATACTCAAGCCCACGCCAGTTAAATCCCCTTGCAGTGGGGATAGAAAATCTGATTATGGAGGCATCTATGCTCCTCCTCATCAGGGGAACCTTCGCGAACTACTTTAGATGTGAAGAAGAAGCTCCTCCATCTCTAAGGCAGAAGAATCCCATAGAATTACTTGGATCCTTGATCTGGTTCTGTTGGTCCTTACCATCCTCAGATTAGGAGGCAGATTAGGAGGCTACAGGAACCCGCTCCAGAACCCGCTCCATCCACCTTCATGCGGTGGAGGAGTTTGAAGCTCCCCTGGTGCTGATGATGCGTTGTTCTTTGGACCAAAGGGGAACCACAGGGGCCTGGAGTTAATCCAGGACTAGCCTGAAGCTACTGCAAACCTCCTCCTCATCTACCGTATGTGGAATGAGAGAGATCCAGCTCTGTACTGGTTTAATTTCCATGAACCGGTTCATGGCTCCATAAATGTCTCAGTTCTAAACCCTCCTCGCCAGTTCTGGTCGTTATCAGTGAGCAAGATGAAACCAGCCAGTCTCTGTCTGGTTGTTCCTGCAGCTTCATGGCGAAACGTGCCGAGATGCTCAATGAGCCGTTCAGAAGGATCCCAGTACAGCTCCGTTACAGCCCAGTTTAACCAGTTTAGATACGGGGAGGAGAAACACAGAGCATTCAGAGGGCTGCCAGGAAGAGGGTCACCGTATTTTACAGACATGACGGACTGATGAACCAGCCTGTGGATCTGTGGGTTCTGGTTCTGCTTTAGATTTACTGCGTCAGAACCAAGAACCAGAACCATTTAGTAAGTTCTGAAATGGTCTCATTAATTGGACCAGTTAATCTACTGTCCTTAAAAAAATGTATGTTTGGATCCTCAGAGGCCTGAAGACCCTTTATTCAGTCCAGTTTATGTATGAAGCACAAGGGCTCTTTATAGATCTAGTTCAGTCAGATCATCAAGCCAGATTAAAGGTTTGCTATCTAAGGTAAAACCAGCTGATTGCATCCAGTCACTGACTTTACAGACAGTAGCTATTAGGTTCACTTTACAGCAATCTTTCACAGAGGATGCAGCAGCAGTGGAGTGAAAACAGGAAGAAACCTCCAGCAGAACCAGAACCAGGCTCAGTGTGACCTTTAGAAACTAATTTTGTAGCCTTTGGAACCTTTCAGCATCCTGTAGAACCGTTAAAGGAATAGTACACCCAAAACATGATTAGCCTTCATTTTCTACTCACCCCCATGCTGAACAACACTCTGGAGTACTTTTTTGATATCTCAAATGCATCTGGAGATCTGGGAGGCTTCTTGCTGTCTGCTGACATTCAAATAATGGAGGTCTATGGTGCCCGAGGCAGAAAGGTCCATAAAAGTCAACAAAAAAACGTTTCAATATTCCTCCATACTGCTCGTCCAATGTATTCCAAGTGTCCTGAGTGGGTAGCATCCAGAATTTACTCGAAACAAAGTCATGTAGATTGTTTTTAGAGCATAAACAGTAGTGTATAGGATTTCCTGAAAGCGCGTTCACGAGTCTACGGAAACCGCAGCAGACCAAACCAGACGAAAGTGCGCATTCAGCTCGGCAAAGAACTCATGCTCTTCCTCAACACTGAAGTCCTCAGACATTTTTCTTTCGTTGTTTCTTTCTTTGCACAGGTAAACAGCACATTTCTTCTTCTACGCTTGCATTATTGGCAGAGCAGACGCTGAATGCGCACTTTCATCTGGTTTGGTCTGACGGCTTCCATAGCGTCATGAACGCGCAGGTGCGCGCTTTCAGGAAATCCTATACACTACTGTTTATGCTCAAAAATAATTCTAAATGACTTCGTTTCGAGTAAATTATGGATGCTACCCACTCAGGACACTTGGAATACATTGGACGAGCAGTATGGAGGAATATTGACACGTTTTTTGTTGACTTTTATGGACCTTTCTGCCTCGGGCACCATAGACCTCCATTATTTGAATGTCAGCAGACAGCAAGAAGCCTCCCAGATCTCCAGATGCATTTGAGATATCAAAAAAGTACTCCAGAGTGTTGTTCAGCATGGGGGTGAGTAGAAAATGAAGGCTAATCATGTTTTGGGCGTACTATTCCTTTAACAGCGGCCTGTAGAACCGTTATCAGCATCCTGTAGAACCGTTATCAGCATCCTGTAGAACCGTTATCAGCATCCTGTAGAACCGTTATCAGCATCCTGTAGAACCGTTATCAGCATCCTGTAGAACCGTTGTCAGCATCCCGTAGAACCGTTATCAGCGGCCTGTAGAACCGTTATCTGCATCCTGTAGAACCGTTATCAGTGGCCCGTAGAACCGTTATCAGCATCCTGTAGAACCGTTATCAGCATCCTGTAGAACCGTTATCAGCGGCCCGTAGAACCGTTATCAGCGGCCCGTAGAACTGTTATCAGCATCCTGTAGAACCGTTATTAGCATCCTGTAGAACCATTATCAGTGGCCCGTAGAACCGTTATCAGCATCCTGTAGAACCGTTATTAGCATCCTGTAGAACCATTATCAGTGGCCCGTAGAACCGTTATCAGCATCCTGTAGAACCATTATCAGTGGCCCGTAGAACTGTTATCAGCATCCTGTAGAACCGTTATGAGCATCCTGTAGAACCATTATCAGTGGCCCGTAGAACTGTTATCAGCATCCTGTAGAACCGTTATTAGCATCCTGTAGAACCGTTATCAGCATCCTGTAGAACCGTTATCAGCATCCTGTAGAACCGTTATCAGCATCCTGTAGAACCGTTATCAGCGGCCCGTAGATCTGTTATTAGCGGCCCGTAGATCTGTTATTAGCGGCCTGTAGAACCGTTATCAGCATCCTGTAGAACCGTTATCAGCATCCTGTAGAACCGTTATCAGCATCCTGTAGAACCGTTATCAGCATCCCGTAGAACTGTTATCAGCAGCCTGTAGAACCGTTATCAGCATCCTGTAGAACCGTTATCAGCGGCCTGTAGAACCGTTATCAGCGGCCCGTAGAACCGTTATCAGCATCCTGTAGAACCGTTATCAGCGGCCTGTAGAACCGTTATCAGCATCCTGTAGAACCGTTATCAGCGGCCTGTAGAACCGTTATCAGCATCCTGTAGAACCGTTATCAGCGGCCTGTAGAACCGTTATCAGCATCCTGTAGAACCGTTATCAGCATCCTGTAGAACCGTTATCAGCATCCTGTAGAACCGTTATCAGCATCCTGTAGAACCGTTATCAGCGGCCTGTAGAACCGTTATCAGCATCCTGTAGAACCGTTATCAGCATCCTGTAGAACCGTTATCAGCATCCTGTAGAACCGTTATTAGCATCCTGTAGAACCGTTATCAGCAGCCTGTAGAACCGTTATCAGCATCCTGTAGAACCGTTATCAGCATCCTGTAGAACCGTTATCAGCGGCCTGTAGAACCGTTATCAGCATCCTGTAGAACCGTTATCAGCGGCCTGTAGAACCGTTATCAGCGGCCTGTAGAACCGTTATCAGCATCCTGTAGAACCGTTATCAGCGGCCTGTAGAACCGTTATCAGCATCCTGTAGAACCGTTATCAGCATCCTGTAGAACCGTTATCAGCATCCTGTAGAACCGTTATCAGCGGCCTGTAGAACCGTTATCAGCATCCTGTAGAACCGTTATCAGCATCCTGTAGAACCGTTATCAGCGGCCTGTAGAACTGTTATCAGCGGCCCGTAGAACTGTTATCAGCGGCCTGTAGAACCGTTATCAGCATCCTGTAGAACCGTTATCAGCGGCCTATAGAACCGTTATCAGCGGCCTGTAGAACCGTTATCAGCATCCTGTAGAACCGTTATCAGCATCCTGTAGAACCGTTATCAGCGGCCTGTAGAACCGTTATTAGCATCCAGTAGAACCGTTATCAGCGGCCTGTAGAACCGTTATCAGCATCCTGTAGAACCATTATCAGCGGCCCGTAGAACCGTTATCAGCATCCTGTAGAACCGTTATCAGCATCCTGTAGAACCGTTATCAGCATCCAGTAGAACCGTTATCAGCATCCTGTAGAACCGTTATCAGCATCCAGTAGAACCGTTATCAGCAGCCTGTAGAACCGTTATCAGCATCCTGTAGAACCGTTATCAGCATCCTGTAGAACCGTTATCAGCATCCTGTAGAACCGTTATCAGCATCCTGTAGAACCGTTATCAGCGGCCCGTAGAACCGTTATCAGCGGCCTGTAGAACCGTTATCAGCATCCTGTAGAACCGTTATCAGCATCCTGTAGAACCGTTATCAGCATCCTGTAGAACCGTTATCAGCATCCTGTAGAACCTCACAGCCTATGGATCTTAACAGTATTTGTTCTTTTGATGTATATCTTTCTGTTCATCCCTTTTCCTGTTCGTTGATATCATTTGCTGCACTTTGCTTTAAGCTTTGCTGCTGGCGCATCGGATGTTGGAGAATAAGGGATATTTCTGTTTTGTTCCTGGATAAGAGATCCTGCTGTTCTAGTTTAGATCTTCTCTGATTAGTTGCTGATGTCGTTCACTTTTCTGTTGTTTTGTTTTTCTTTTGTGAGGGTCTCATATTTTCAAACGAACTGATTTATGGTTCCTCTCATGTAACAGAAGAGTCAAAGTTTTAATGAAGGAAGCAGAAGGCGATTAGTGAGCTGCTCTTCCTCCCCCTGCTGCTTTGGCCTTTAGGGAAGGTGACGGCCCCCAGTTTCTGCTACAATGGTTCTGATCCAACCCCCCCAAAGACAGGACAGTGTGTTAACCAATTCGTCAAGGTTTCCTCCATCAGGTGACAGTTTAGTAGGTCTGGAAGTGATGAGGAGGAGACGTTCTGAGGTCCATTCTTCATGTTTATCCATCCCTGGGGTCTGCAGCTTTTCTCCTCAGATTCCTCTGAGGAAGTTTGGACCCCCTCCCTCCCTTTAAGAGTGAAGGACCGTGGGCTCCCCCTCCTCCTCTTCCTCAGAGGGAGAAAACTGGAAGTTTGCATGATAATGTTGGCAGCTGGTGGGTCGCCACCTCCGGACCCAACCCCCACCCTGGGTCAGAGACTGGATCCATTCAGCCCAATGAAAAGCTCCTGTTGGCAGGGAGAGGGACGCTGCTTCCTTTATTCACGATTCTAGACAGTTTGAAATATTGTGGACTTAGCAGAGCAGAACGCAGGACTCCCCTTAAAGATCTTCAGGTCAGATGACCTCCAGAATACTTTTGGAGCTCTTCCTTTGGCTTTACAAGAACTGACTTATGAATCAATTCAGCCACAAAAAGCTTCAAAGCTCAAAGGATGAACCAAGAACCAGTTCTGGACTGGATCTGTCGGCCCGTTGTTCCCAGCAGCTCTGAGAGACGCTTGGTTCCTGTTTTGTTGGATTGATAAATCCTCACAAAGATAAGATGTAGAACAGGGTTTATGCTCTGGGTTAGCTTCAGAGGGCCAGCTGTTGAGGTCTTCAGCTGGAAATGAGACGACATACAGCTGCAACATTGATGGAGACTGTAGAGGGGTGAAGGCACAGAGGTCCAGATAGGAATAAATAATATAAGAGAAGAAAAATGTTAAAAAAATTTCAGATTAAAAGAAAAAAACAATGACAATTGTTCAATGAGCATCAGAGAGTTAAAAAAAACCTCACAGATGTTCTACTGGTGGATCAGAGATGGATGGATGGATGGATGGATGGATGGATGGATGGATGGATGGATGGATGGATGGATGGATGGATGGATGGATGGAATGAACGATGGATGGATGGATGGATGGATGGATGGATGGATGGATGGATGGATGGATGGATGGATGGATGGAGGATGGCTGGAAGGATGGAAGGGACGATGGATGGATGGATAAAGGTTGAATGGTTGGATGTATGGATGGATGGATGGATGGATGGATGGATGGATGGATGGATGGATGGATGGAAGGGACGATGGATGGATGGATGGATGGATGGAAGGATGGAAGAATGGATGGATGGATGATGGATGGATGGATGGATGGATGGATGGAATGAACGATGGATGGATGGATGGATGGAAAGAACGATGGATGGATGGATGGAAGGATGGAAGGATGGATGGATGGATGATGGATGGATGGATGGATGGAAGGATGGAAGGAACGATGGATGGAAGGATGGATGGATGGATGATGGATGGATGGATGGATGGATGGATGATGGATGGATGGATGGAATGAACGATGGATGGATGGATGGATGGATGGATGGAGGATGGATGATGAATGGAAGGGTGGATGGATGGATGGATGGATGGATGGATGGATGGATGAATGGAAGGATGGATGGATGGATGGATGGATGATGAATGGATGGATGGATGGATGGATGGATGGAGGGATGATGAATGGATGGATGGATGGATGGATGGATGGATGAATGGAAGGATGGATGGATGGATGGATGGATGGATGATGAATGTAAGGGTGGATGGATGGATGGATGGATGGATGGATGGATGGATGGATGGATGGAGGGATGATGAATGGATGGATGGATGGATGGATGGATGGATGAATGGAAGGATGGATGGATGGATGGATGGATGGATGGATGATGAATGGAAGGGTGGATGGATGGATGGATGGATGGATCTCCTGAATCAGATCTTTTCCTCTTTTCCTTCTTGGATCAGAACTGAAACATCAGAACCCGATCCTGTCACCAGCCCTCAGCTCCGGCTGCCCCCCGCTCTCCCATGTCTTCCGTTTCCATGGTAATCCCAGAATCAGACATAATGAGCATCCCCTTCTCCTCCTTTTATCTCTGTTGCCACGGTGACGGCCCAGCAGCCTCGACCTGAATGAATGTTTGTATTTTTTTCTCCCACTCAGTATGTTCCTGGTGGCTGAGACGATTGGATGGCGCACAGACTCTAAGCCTTTCACCTCCTTTAACCTGACTTTGGTATCAGAACCAGAACCTGTCAGGATTAAACTGATGAATGACCCAGCATCGGGTCCAGGATGTTGAGGCTCTCTGCTCGTCTGGCTCCAACTCCTTCAGAACTGCTAATGAGGTTCTGGTGTTTAAACCAGAACCTTCCCCTGTTAGCAGGGATTCTGCTAAATGTGAGTCTGTGATTAAAACAGCAGAGAAACAGGAAATGTGAAGCAGAACATGTTGTGCTGATAAATCCCATCGGGCCGCGCCGCAGCACATGCTCATTGATTCTGGGATTCACGCTCGGATCAGGAATGTGGGTCAGGATGGATAATCTGCCACTCGACTGGAAAGCAGCTGATTCTGACTCGGCTGCATCCTGATCCGCTGCAGAAAGAGAGAGGGAGGGGCTGCAGTGGTAGCGGGGAGGTTAGGTCTGCCAACAGAACCTCGGTTAGAGACAGATTCCTGCCGGTCCGGGCTGGATGCAGAAAGCAGCTCTTCATCCAGGCGGGTCGACAAGGAGCCGTTGTTCAGCCTTGTTGGATCTACAGTGGTCTGTTCAGCCCAGTAAAAGGCCCACTGTGGATCCCAGTGACACCCAGTCACCGTCACGGAGCTCCTTCACACTTCAGGAATCTGCTAAATATGGACCAGAACCAGAATAAATTAGGGCTGGGCGATAAGACGATACGTATCGTACGGACCCTTACTTGGTGCTAAGTCTATTCTATCGTTTCTATCGTTTCTAACACACTTGTATCTCGTATTCATGCAAATATTTCCCATGGTAGACTACGACAATCGTATTAGTGTAGCCACGTAGCCTACACACAGCTTATAAGTGATAAACAAGATTTTTTTTTTATCCACAAAGAAGCGGCGTCCTGTGGTTTGTGCAACATGACGCTTCTTTACGGGTTTTTGACTCACACGCGGGTTTGCGACATGCTTTACGTTACTTAACTCATGAGAGATGGAGACGCAGGAGGCTGAAGTATTAAACCCGTGGTCGCAACAAACAGAGACAGCTACGCAGGCAACCCAAGATAAAGAAATTTTACCAAAAAGAGGGGGCACATCTGTGATTTGGTTACATTTTGGATTTAGCAAGTCCAACAAGGAGCAGACAACATTTGCAAACTATGCTACAAGACTGTTCCCTTACCCGACGGAAACACAACAAACCTCTTCTAATACCTAAGGAAGAACCACAGTAATTTAATTTAAATACCCGTAGGATTTGAAAAAATTTGAAGGATACTGTAGCCATACTTCCACCTCATCTTATGCATATATATTGTTGCACTAAAATTTTTTTTTCAAATTTGTGACAGTTCTATAAATGTCACTTCAAAATAAAGTTGAAAAAGTAAGCAATTATATTATTTTGTCACATTTTTCAGAGATTTGCGAAAATGTACTTAATTGGGGCATATTGCGATATATATCATTATTGTGATATAAAATAGTCCATATCATGATATATGATTTTTTCCATATCGCCCAGCACTAGAATAAATGAATATATAGATAAACATTGCAGCCCGTTATGTCTGTACCTTGAGGATGTTTGCATGCAGGTGCATCAAAAGCATTAGTTGATGGAGTCCTGACTGCCACGATTCCTTGCTGTGGTTTCCTAGAGTCTCTGTGGGGCTTAAACCCTTTGGATCCAAATCATTAGAACTGTTTCAGTGCTGCCATGAGTTCTGAAAACTGAACTCTTCAATCTAGAGATAAAGAATGACATTCAGTTCAGTCTGGGATTTCTTCAGAGCTGGGAATCTTTTTGGAAGTTGGAAAAAAGTGTGGAATTCGTTCAGTTAAGAATCTAATAACCTCTAATTTGCTCTTCGAATCCAAACCACAAATCCATTCACTCTGAAATCATTTGGTCAGGACTTTAGGCTCCTCAGAACCAGAGTACGGACTCGTGTCCTCGCCAAGGATGTTCTTGAGGAGAACTCAGGAAAGTCTGGACTCAGGGAGAACAGGAACTTAATAAATATGGGTGAATTGGAACAGAAGCGTACTGATGACATCACCACATGCTCAGCTCGTCTGGAGCTGCATTTCACCTCCTGTTATTAATAGCCTCTAGTTGATAATAAATTCTTACCTTTTTAATTTATTGGTGGAATAATAATGAACACAGTCAGATAAACACAAATCAAATGAACATTTTACCAAATAAAACAAAAAACTCTCCATTAGAGCCAGCGGTACTTCACACACGGCTATGCAGAGAGAGGGCTGCTATAGACCGGCTAACGTTAGCCCTGGCTGCTGTTAGCATTGGAGTGCTGCTGGTTGCTATGATCCTCTCAACTTCTGATTTTTATTTTTTTATTACGCACTAAAACAGTAAATGGGCCATATAGTGACGTTTAAAGGTAAAATATTCTCGCCTCAAATTATCTTAAAACATACTTTTATTGAATAATGGCTCTGTGAGCTCTCCATTGAAAGCTGCTGCTGCAGTGCATGCTGGGACAGCTGTCAATCTCAAGAACGGACAAGTCTGCTCTGATGCATGCTGGGTAAATAGGGAGGGGTGAGGACAACATCCAGGGACTTTGTCAGTTCTCTGTCTTCTTATTCTTGTGAACTGGAACAGTTCTAGGGCTGAGACTGATGACGGTTCAGTTAGTACACGAGCACATGAGAACCAACAAGTGCACATATTGAGAAACAGCCTCTGGCTCAGACTATCAGCATCAGGGAGGTTGTGTCATGATGAGACGTCTCATGGGATGTCTTACCTGATGCAAAGTTTTGTGGGGAAAGTAGTTTTTCTGTTGAAAAATCTAATTATCTGCATGACAGCGGTTTCAGTGACCTCTGTGGTCATTCTGGGTCGTCTCTTCAGATTATTGGAGCGATGAAGGAGTTGGCAGCAGGAGCTGATCACAGGAGTCGACTCTCCTGCTGAGAGATTTAATGAAACTGCAGCATCTGTGTCTTCAGTGGTAGAAGGTCACTCACCGCTGATATTTACTCCTGTTCAGAGGCAGGTTTCACTCAGCCGCGCTGTTAGGAAAGGATTCAAAAACCTGGGGACTAAATCAGGGAGCGGTTTAGATTGGCCTAAACAGATAATCTGAATAACATAATAGCAGAATTAGAGACGCAGCATCATTCTTTAATGGATCATTGATGTTTGAGCTTTAGCTTCAGAGTCCTGGAGAAATCTGACATCATAAAAACAGCAAATTATGCTCTAGCCTCCCTGCACTGAAGCGGCCATTAAAACTTTTCCTCAGAAGTGGAGAATATTGCCAGGTTAACTAGAGCATGAGTTTCCCAGCCTAACTGAAACACTGGTTTCCTTGTTTTCATGTAAAACAGAAATCCCCCCTTTCAATCTGGGTTCTCCAAAAAGCTTCCAGAACCAGCGTGCCCAAAGAGGCAGGCACTGGAACGGCAAAGGAATGAGTCACCAATAATCAATGGATCATAATCTATACCGAAAACTAATACGTTCACTCTGAATTTAGAATTAATCAGTAAGAATAATAATTTTCATTGCAATCACTGAGTCTGAGAGCAGCCATTTTTGCAGAAATATGGTAACAACTCACTCCCGACATCTTCTGGTAGTGACGTCACGGTGCGGTAAGCCTAGCGCCATTCTCCCAGAGCTATAGTGAAACTGACAATGCCCACATGCATGGCAGCTGGATGTTGGAATATATCGGGTAAAAGTGAAAAAAAAATTGAGTTATTCCACCTTTCTGATTCCTGATCCTCCACAGACGGGTTGGTCGTTGGATTGCCAACTTGAAGAGGGAGGATTTGCCATCGAACTTCTTGCCAGAGAAAAAACACGTAATATGTAGCCACATTTGGAAGAAGAATGTTTTCAAGATGACTTGGATAACAGCGCTTTGTGACAAACACCAGATACAGCACTGGGACTTGATCAACAGCCGATACCGCACCGTGACGTCACAAACCAGTAGGTGGCAGTAGTGTTCTTTGACAAACATGGATGCCTCCAGTAAAGCACATTTAAATGAAAATTACTCTTCATTTAAAACACTTATCATTTATTGAATAGTAAGTAATTTTTTCATATTTAAAGTACTTTCAGAAGTTTGAATTCTGAATATGACCAGACTTTTCCTGTTAAAAGGGAGTTTTTCCTCTCCACTGTCGCTACAAGCATGCTTAGTATGAGGAATTCCCTTTGAGTCAATGATGCAATCAGCTGGTTTTCCTTAGATAGAAAACTGTGAACCTCGTTGAATTGTCTCTGTAAAGTACATTGAGATCACGTGTAGTAAATTGACAGTATAAAAATTAATTGAAGTATTATTACTAGTTCCTATAAAACAAATGTATTTAAACCGGGCCAAAGTCCGGTATCTGAACCGGATCACAGCGGTGATGAACCCCCAACCAGGACCCTGGAACGGTACCCTGACCAGTTCTAACTGCTGGTACCACCATCTTCTATCCGGACACTGAAGTAGTTCTCTTGCATTGTAAATGCCAGTCCATCCCAGGAAGAAGAGAGAATCTGACATAGAGCAGCACATTCAAGTAAAGAAGGAAAAAAAGGAAGAGATCGAAATGAAGACAAAATAGCTTCAGTTTGATATAATCCAGTCTGTGAATAGTTCCTTCTGAATGAGTAAGAATAGTTGTTTTAATGGTTATAGAGTCAGATATGTGGTGGTAATGTTTGATTTATCTAAAGGTTTTTATCTGTTACTGTGTAAATGAGTTTGGCTGTAATTTAAGGACAGATTCTAATATATCTGCAGTGTGGGAACTATAAATCTGATAGGATTTAAATTTTTTTATTGCTATTTTGCATAATTTGCTTAACTAAGTATTTTTTGTTGTTGAATATAAGAGATATGGCAGACATATTTTTTATAAATACACTGTTTAGATTTACTTATATCTTTCTAACCCTTTTATAAATTTTAATAGAAAATCTCTTTCATGTCCAACAATGGGAAAATTTACAGCAGAAAAAAGATTATTAAAAAAAATGGATGTTTGTGGACCATAGAAAAATGTTTAAGAATAACATAATAGTAAAGAGTTAAAATATAAACAATAAAATACTGTAAAGTGTTTTAATAATATCAAACTGTGCACCTGGAGAATAAATAACCAATATGCAGCTATGGACATTTTTACAGTAATGGATATTTGAAAATAGCAGCAACATCAGAGATGTGCAAAATGACAGCAGCATGATATTTAACTGACTAAGGTTTATATAATTATATTAGCTTTTATTAGTTCCTGCTCCCGGTGGTTGGAACCTTTATTCCTCTCTGGATTCTCACGAGTGTAGTCTTTGTTTACTTTACTATAAAGAAAAGAAAAAAAGATGAAAAAGAAGCAGTTTTGAAAAGTTTGATATTCATTCATTCACGGTTGCTAAGCGACAGGGCAGGCCGGCAGCCAAAACTCTTCCAGTCTCCTTATTTTCAAGGACTTTGAAGGATCCAGTCCAGGTAGACCGCCTCCTTGGAAGACGCAGCCCATGAAATCGAACAGAGCCGCCAACTAGGAGATGGGCTTTAATCTGCCTGCATTTTAATCAGCACATGTTGGAACACTACTGCCCCTAGAGCTGATCTGTTGCTACTACATGACATTATTTGTTAAAGCCAACTGGGCCAACTGAAACCCCACGGCCTTGGACCCATAGAGTGGACCTTAATCAGTTCAGCCTTCCTATTATCTTCCTGAAGTCTCACTCTCTATGAAAATTTGACATGTTGTAGAAAATTGTTTTCCTTTTATCTTCCTTTGATGCTATTTACTGCTGCGTAGCCTGGTAGCTCTTGGTCTGGTGCTTTTACTGTCCGGCTACAAGATTGGATTTTTTAATATCTAACTGGCTAGGTATCAGTAAGGGCAAAACAAGCTAAAAGCTAGTTCATCTAGTCGCTTGCAGATTGCAGAAACCTTTCTTACTATTAGGTATTAGGAGTATTAGGTTGTGACTTGACCCCTGGATGGAAACTGCAAAAAGTCTGAATCTAATGTTTTAAACCTTCCCTGTTGTGTCACAAGAAACTCACAAGAGAAGCTGATTTGGAGCACAAAGCTTAGGAGTGTTTTAGCAGTCATTGTCTTGGTTTGTTTGGAACTTGTTGAGGTCTCTGTTGTTGTGCATTTAAATGCTGCTGTGACTTATGTCATTTCATCGAATAACTTTGGGACGGTCATTTGTTGTCTATAAACACACTGTGTTAGGACAACCGATTCCAGCTTTAATCAAACAGATAAATCTGCTCACATATGGAATAAATTCACCAACTTATACTGAAAATATAAGAGATAATAAATGAAAATCATTTAATTCCAAGTCAAACATATTTCCATAGAAACTATTGACTAAACCAGGGGTCCTCAATGTTTTCCAGGCCAGGACCCTCAAACTGATGTCCAGATGGAGCGGGACCCGCTAATTATATATATTGTAGGAAATAGTGTTCTATCAAACTGGTCCTATTGTCACTCTATTATTGATGTAGTAATGTAACTAAAGTAATTTCTCCCTGGGATTATTAAATTATTTCTGATTCTGATTCCTGGTTGATGGGACAGGTGTTGTGAATGAAACGGTGCCCAGCTTGAAAGAGCTCCTGTGTGTCGCTGAATGTGTGCATTGATGACTGAAAGACATCTTCTGCCTCCATTTATCTGATTACTACAGTGTGTTGAATTCATGTTAATGTGGATTTAAAGACATTTTAATTAGTGGAAATAATCGCAGGGTGGAATATTAAAAAAAGTCTAATCAACCAAAACTTCCGCAACCCCCATGCAGTACCTCTCCGGACCCCCTAGGGGTCGCGGATCCCCTGTTGAAGTCCTCTGGACTAAACTGGTGGACCTCAACTAAACTATAAGTTGGAAATGTTTGTATTTGTATGACAGAAAGGTTTTAAGGAATATTTTTCAGGTGGAACCACTATTTTAAATGTCACCTTGTCAGATTTATAGGTGATACAATGAAAGATATTTAGCCTCATCAAATTTTTTTTTCAAAATAAACACTGCAAAACACCATGAAGCCCCATTTGAAACTCTAGATGAACCCTCAGACTTTATAGATTCTTTTGTTGTGCATTTTGTTAGCTTGTCTGTCATATTAACCCATATGATGTGTTGAACTAGATCTGCTATTTTTACCGCTTTTTTTATAAAGTAGAGCATTAATTCATAGAAAAGTGCACAGCAGCAATCTATACCCAACAATTGTAGTATCTAGGCTACAGCTGTCAGTCTGGTAAATAATCTGGTTATTTGAAATTATAAAGGTTAACTTTATTTTATAACATGAAACTGACTAAAACGTTTCAGTACCCAGGCGGACCCAGTAAGCTGATTCACTTTTTTTTCTTTTTTCAGGTTTTGTCAGCGTTCCAGGTTTCCACGAACCAGGAAGGATTGATCGTGGCGACACTTGAGCCTGAGGACCTTCAGGAGAACATCACAGCTTACGCGGTACAGATCTCAGGAGAACCTCGCCTGGTCTTGGTTCCTTTCGTCAACACCAGTGAGCCTTTGCTGTTCAACGCTTCGTTCCATGGCCTCTGCTACACAGTGGGGCTGGTGGTCAAACTGGGACAGAGCTGGTCCAGGCCCACAAAGAGTGTTCCTATCCTTACAAGTAAGACAAATCGGGAGGGCTTTTCCTTTAACCTTTAAATTCAATTCCGTTTATTTCTATAGCACCAATTTACAACACATCATCTCAAGGCACTTTACAATTCACCAGATCATAAATCAAATTGATTCAAAGTTTTCTATTTAAGGAAAACCAGTTAATTGCATTGACTCATTGACTTGAAGGCAATCCCTCACACTAAGCATGCTTGTAGCGACAGTGGAGAGGAAAAACTCCCTTTTAACAGGAAGAAACCTCCAGCAGAACCAGGCTCAGTGTGAGCGGCAATCTGCTGAGGCCGACTGGGGTTCAAGGAGACAGAAGCAGAGATACAGAAGGCAACTGTAAAAGGCGCCCAGGAAAGCTCCAAGCCAGCTCCCATGTCAGAGGATGAAGAGAGCACATCCAGTTAGTCACAGTAAGAGAAACAGGAATACACTGAAAAACAGGCCAATCTCTAACTTCTATAAACAAAGGTGTTGATGGCAGCAGCACAGCTGATATTTCTCTCCAGGATGGAGTCACAGCCAAACAGGAACAGACCAGATGAAGCTACTATGAGAAAAAGCAGAGAGAGCAGAACGTTAGAGATTGAATTAACAGATTCTGCAGAGTGGGAGAATATGAAATAGGGGTCCCTATGTCCTCCAGCAGTCTAAGCCTATAGCAGCATAACCATAGAGTGGCTCAGGTTACCCTGACTATAAACTTTATCAAAAAGGAAAGTTTTAAGCCTAGTCTTGAAAGTAGACAGGGTGTCTGCCTCACGGACTAAAACTGGTAGTTGGTTCCACAGGAGAGGAGCCTGATAACTAAAAGATCTGCCTCCCATTCTACTTTTAGAAATTCTAGGAACCACTAGTAAACTGAATTACCATGTTAGGAGTACCTCAGAGGTCTAAAATAACTCGGGATGTTTCCCAGAGTGTAAAAGTCATGAAATCTTTTTTAGAATTTCTGACCATCTTCCTGCTGTTTCGATTGCCTCAGAACCACTTCCTGTCCGCGCTGCTTACATATCGGACTACAAGGAGGCTCCAGAGACTGGCGTGGTGTTCGACATCGACCCGCCGATCAGAACGGTCTTCAGCCGAGTGAACATCAGCTACACTGAAGGACAGGAACGTCGCTACATGCTCTATAAAGGTGAACCTGCATCAGCTTACTGGTTCTTAAAGATGATAAGGGTTGTCTGCTTTAAGAAAATCTAAATTGGGTTAAAAAAATGAATCTGTGTTGTAATTTCCTATCTAACCAGATGATGGCAGTGCTGTCCACTCCCCAGCTCACAGAAACTTGAAGTTTAATTAGCAATAATAGGATATTTACCTGTTGTATGACATCGAGGTAAAAGAGAAGAGACCGTAGAGTCATCCGTGAGGAACTCCGGACTCAGTTGGGTCTATAGTCTGGCCGTTTGCCCAATCTGTTAGGAAATGTTCTGAGATTCATGAAAGTAACAGGAATTAGCTTCCTCATGACCAAACAGCTAAGCTTTTTGGTGCAGTGTTGCTTCAGCTGGTAGTTTTTGTTTATAAAGATAATAGTTATTTTCCTTCAGGTTATTTGAAGTAGTACGGAAATAAGAGATTGATGAATTCAGGACCTCTCCATGTTTCCTGCTTATATATTCTGCTTGATGCAGATTTCTACAAAGGGAAGACGGTGTTCAAACACTGGTTACCGGGAATGTGTTACCGGAACATCACCTTCCAGCTCATCTCTGAGGCCACCGTGTTCCAGACAGCGCTGGTCACCCACAGCGACATCACTCACACACCACTGCATCACCGCACAGGTAAGAAACAGCCATCGGACCCGACCCTGACCCGGTCCCAGGCCAGGACTTATCTGGGTGTTTGTTCGCTGCGAAAAACACGTCCAGAGTCTGCTCCCTCAGAATCACAGCCCTTCTCCTGCTCAGGAAGGGGATCTGCTGCAGACTGATGTGCTGTTAAAGGTCATCGTCTCAGAAACACATTAATGAGGTCGCTCCATCAGGCTCCTCCTGCATTATTGATCTCCTGTAATCACATCAATGCTGCCGCTCCTCATTAGAGAGCAACAGGACTCACATTCTGGAAGATGAGTTTCACCGACCTGCAGTCACAGTTTCCAGGTTGTTTCCTGATTGTTCCCTGACTGTTTCCAGGCTGTTTCATGACTGTTTCCAGGCTGTTTCCTGACTGTTTCCAGGTTGTTTCCTGATTGTTCCCTGACTGTTTCCAGGCTGTTTCATGACTGTTTCCAGGTTGTTTCCTCACTGTTTCCAGGTTGTTTCATGACTGTTTCCAGGCTGTTTCCTGACTGTTTCCAGATTGTTTTCTGACTGTTTCCAGGATTTTTCCTGACTGTTTCTAAGCTGTTTTTCCAGGCAGTTTCTTGACTGTTTCCTGACAGTTTCCAGCATGGGCGTAGGTTTGCATAGGGACCATAGGGACATGTCCCTACCAAAATTTTGAACCGACCTAATTGTCCCTACCAATAATTGGATGTGAGCAACATGTTTATAATTTACAGCAGTAGTTGTTGCAGCAGTGGCTTCTTTTCCTCTCGCAGCTCCTCTGCCTGGTCTCTCCTGTCCCTTTCACGCAGCAGCGCATGGAACTGTGCTGCGCTGTCTAACTCCACTCTCATTGGTTGTTCTGCCTTAGGTCCCGCCTTCTCTCTCTTTAATAGGCTGTTTTCTAGTCCGCCTGTGCTTGGAGCACAAAATTGAAAATGTATTCACACTAGAATGCCGCGGTTACTGCAAGTAATATTAGGCTGCAAAACTAGTCCCAATTAAAAAAAAGGAATATCATGTACACTAAAAAACATTTTTAAAACGAAATATTCTGAGTCAGCCAGGAGTTCTGAAGACTGCTGGAAAGATGGGCAAATAAAGGCTGTAAGCCATCAACATTTCTGATTCTTAGCCACAGCCAACTAAAAAAGAAAATGTGAGGGTTTCCTTTTTACCGATATTTAGTTGCTATTACTGTTTTCATTTTTTGATGACTCTTTCAGGTATAATTATTAGCAGGTGTTATTTCTTTTATAGAGTAGCCTATAACAACAAGAAATGGCGCCTAAACATCTGCTATTTTTTGTTTGAAAAGCATAATTAGGGTTCCACATAATAATAATAATTTAATTGACTACCGTATTTTCACGACCATAAGGCGCACCGGACTAAAAGGCGCACTCTTAGTTATGTGTCCCATTTCTGTATTTAACACACACATAAGGCGCACCGGACTATAGGGCGCGTTTTTTATATACAGGTACATGTCCTCTCAGGTGGATTTTCTCACTTAAAAACATATTAAAACTACTTTATTCCCACTGATCACAGCAAATATAGCTGCAAGATTTAGATTATTTAGATGAAAAAACACCTGCCAGCCACCGCGGTGAAGAGGAGGAGACCCGCCCAGAGGCTGCTGTTGAATTAAGTTTTCAGGTAGAAAAATAGAGCGGGAGCAAAACTGAGTATGATTGTGCTTTATTCAAGTATTTATTACAGAGTATTAATCAAACCCCTCAAAGTCCTCATCCTCTGTTTCTGAATTAAACAGCTGCGCTAAATCCGACATGCCAGTTTCCCCTTCTTCTTCGTTTATTGACGCATAAATTAACTTAAAACATAGGCAGGATAATAATCTGGATGAACTGACTGCAATGATTAAATTTTCAGGTGGGCTTTCTCACTTAAAAAGATTTAGATTATTTAGATGAAAAAACACCTGCGGAGGTGAGTCCGTATGCGCCGTGGACCAGAGCCTGCTGTTGAATTAAGTTTTCAGGTAGAAAAATAGAGCGGGAGCAAAACTGAGTATGATTGTGCTTTATTCATGTATTTATTACAAAGTATTAATCAAACCCCTCAAAGTCCTCATCCTCTGTTTCTGAATTAAACAGCTGCGCTAAATCCGACATGCCAGTTTCCCCTTCTTCTTCGTTTATTGACGCATAAATTAACTTAAAACATAGGCAGGATAATAATCTGGATGAACTGACTGCAATGATTAAATTTTCAGGTGGGCTTTCTCACTTAAAAAGATTTAGATTATTTAGATGAAAAAACACCTGCGGAGGTGAGTCCGTATGCGCCGTGGACCAGAGCCTGCTGTTGAATTAAGTTTTCAGGTAGAAAAATAGAGCGGGAGCAAAACTGAGTATGATTGTGCTTTATTCATGTATTTATTACAAAGTATTAATCAAACCCCTCAAAGTCATCATCCTCTGTTTCTGAATTAAACAGCTGCGCTAAATCCGACATGCCAGTTTCACCTTCTTCTTCGTTTATTGACGCATAAATTAACTTAAAACATAGGCAGGATAATAATCTGGATGAACTGACTGCAATGATTAAATTTTCAGGTGGGCTTTCTCACTTAAAAAGATTTAGATTATTTAGATGAAAAAACACCTGCGGAGGTGAGTCCGTATGCGCCGTGGACCAGAGCCTGCTGTTGAAT
Source organism: Cyprinodon tularosa (assembly GCF_016077235.1). Lineage (NCBI taxonomy): Eukaryota > Metazoa > Chordata > Actinopteri > Cyprinodontiformes > Cyprinodontidae > Cyprinodon > Cyprinodon tularosa. The sequence continues at coordinate 29,317 of NW_024038967.1, forward strand.
TAAGTTTTCAGGTAGAAAAATAGAGCGGGAGCAAAACTGAGTATGATTGTGCTTTATTCATGTATTTATTACAAAGTATTAATCAAACCCCTCAAAGTCCTCATCCTCTGTTTCTGAATTAAACAGCTGCGCTAAATCCGACATGCCAGTTTCCCCTTCTTCTTCGTTTATTGACGCATAAATTAACTTAAAACATAGGCAGGATAATAATCTGGATGAACTGACTGCAATGATTAAATTTTCAGGTGGGCTTTCTCACTTAAAAAGATTTAGATTATTTAGATGAAAAAACACCTGCGGAGGTGAGTCCGTATGCGCCGTGGACCAGAGCCTGCTGTTGAATTAAGTTTTCAGGTAGAAAAATAGAGCGGGAGCAAAACTGAGTATGATTGTGCTTTATTCATGTATTTATTACAAAGTATTAATCAAACCCCTCAAAGTCATCATCCTCTGTTTCTGAATTAAACAGCTGCGCTAAATCCGACATGCCAGTTTCACCTTCTTCTTCGTTTATTGACGCATAAATTAACTTAAAACATAGGCAGGATAATAATCTGGATGAACTGACTGCAATGATTAAATTTTCAGGTGGGCTTTCTCACTTAAAAAGATTTAGATTATTTAGATGAAAAAACACCTGCGGAGGTGAGTCCGTATGCGCCGTGGACCAGAGCCTGCTGTTGAATTAAGTTTTCAGGTAGAAAAATAGAGCGGGAGCAAAACTGAGTATGATTGTGCTTTATTCATGTATTTATTACAAAGTATTAATCAAACCCCTCAAAGTCCTCATCCTCTGTTTCTGAATTAAACAGCTGCGCTAAATCAGACATGCCAGTTTCCCCTTCTTCTTCGTTTATTGACGCATAAATTAACTTAAAACATAGGCAGGATAATAATCTGGATGAGCTGACTGCAATGATTAAATTTTCAGGTGGACTTTCTCACTTAAAAAGATTTAGATTATTTAGATGAAAAAACACCTGCGGAGGTGAGTCCCGATGCGCCGCGGCCCACAGGCAGCTGTTGAATTAAGTTTTCAGGTAGAAAAATAGAGCGGGAGCAAAACTGAGTATGATTGTGCTTTATTCATGTATTTATTACAAAGTATTAATCAAACCCCTCAAAGTCCTCATCCTCTGTTTCTGAATTAAACAGCTGCGCTAAATCAGACATGCCAGTTTCCCCTTCTGCGCTGTCAGAGTCACTTTCCGTGCAGCGCGGCTCCTCAGAAATAATGCCTGCTTTTGCAAAAGCTTGAAGAACAGAGCCAGCAGACACGTTATTCCTCGCTGCTTCTGCTGCACCTGCTGGGTCCGGTTCACACCGATGTCGAGCGGTTGAACAGCGAGCACAGGGTTAATTTGTTTCCCCATGTTTTTCACATCAGCTGTGAGATGGGCACGCATGGAGTTACATATTAATGGTGATGAGTGGAAAAAAAACAGCTGGTCTCCTTACATTCAGCCACTCTTTCATCATCTCCTCAATGAGGTGGTCTCAAAAGTCGCAGTTACAACACACATAGGGCGCACCGCACCATAGGGCGCACCGCACATTTTGAGGGGGAAAAAAGACGTTTAAGTGCGCCTTATAGTCGTGAAAATACGGTATTTATACTTCTAGAAATAGGATAAAGACAAGAACAAACAGAGGAAGAATATTAACATTGATTTGATCTTACATAGATTTCCAACAGTCTATAAGTAAACTAGTACAAACATTAATGTCTGGTAAAAATGCTTGAATCTGACTGTTTATTTTGGATATTATTACATTACAGATAAGATAGTGTTATATTGTCTTTTATAATTGTTAAAAGTGATTTTATATTTTAATACACTTAGGCTCATGCTCAGTGTTGTGTAAGCAATATAGGACAATGATAAAAGGTTGTGTTACATTTAATCCTTTACTATTAAAAATGCACTTATACATTATATGATTATAGGAAACACAGATAGCCAGTAATAATGATGCAGGGCAGCTTTTAGGTGAAGCAGCTGGCCCTTCAGTGCTTCAGGTGATGTCTAAATAAACCAGGTGATACTAAAATATTTCCTCTTGATGAGTTCTGGATGAAGAATTTTGACAGACAAAAACATTTTTTTAATCTTATATACTATATATATATATGTTGTATTTTTAAAATTTTCGTATAATTACTGATCTAAGTGGGTTGCTCTGTCGGAGAAAGGCATATTTTAAATTTTTATTATGTTTTAGAGTCTCTATTCTCCAGTTAATGATGAATCACTCACTAAATTAGTTGACGATTATTGAAATAATCAATTAATACGATTAATCTTTTTCAGTCCCAGATAAAATACATGAAATGGGCTACACAGAGTAACTACAGCCCAGATGTTCCACTTTTATAGTGAAGTTAATATTTTAATGAATGTATTATTTTGCTTGATACAGAGAGAGCATAGTAGGTAAAAATATAAGAGTGGGGTTTAACTCTGCACAATTCTATATCTTCAGAAGAAAATACTGTATTTGCCTTCTCTCTTAGTCGTTCAAATGAAACCATTTTCAAAGTGGAAAACAGTCCTAATTCCACATTGATCAGAGCCGCTGATACTTCAAACATTAATAAACAGCATCTAATGAGTGTAGTGCTTATACAATTTTTATTAATGTAGCAAAATGATGCTTTTCTCTTTTAACAATGAATTCCTCTTATCAGTACGGATGCTCACACCGTGCATAAAAAAGGGCATGCATATTGCATAGCACCAATGACAAGCGACTGATAGTGTCCCTACCAAAGTTCAAATCAAACCTACGCCCTTGGTTTCCAGGCTGTTTCTAGACTATCCCCAGACTGTTTCCAGACTGTTTCCAGGTTGTTTCCTGACTGTTTCCAGGCTGTTTCCTGACTGTTTCCAGGTTGTTTCCTGATTGTTCCCTGACTGTTTCCAGGTTGTTTCCTGATTGTTCCCTGACTGTTTCCAGGCTGTTTCCTGACTGTTTCCAGGTTGTTTCCTGATTGTTCCCTGACTGTTTCCAGGCTGTTTCCTGACTGTTTCCAGGTTGTTTCCTAATTGTTCCCTGACTGTTTCCAGGCTGTTTCCAAGCTGTTCCAGGCTTTTTCTTGACTGTTTCCTGACAGTTTCCAGACTGTTTCCAGGTTGTTTCTTGACTGTTTCCTAATTGTTTTCTGACTGTTTCCAGGCTTTTCCCTGACTGTTTCCAGGCTGTTTCTTCACTGTTTCCAAACATTTTCCAGGCTGCTCCCAAGATGTTTTCAGACCTTTTTCAAGATGTTTCCAGGCTGTTTCCAGCCTCTTTTCCCTGTTTGTTTTCAAATTACGACGTATGGTTTCTCTGTTATGACAGCAGATGAGGAATCTGCACACGCTCACCCTCCTCTGTCTCCCCAACAGTGCCCAATCCCCCCCTCAACATCTCCCATAGGATCATCGCCCTGAGCCAGAGGACCTCAGATCAGGTTGGTCACATGGACAGAGGCCAGAGGTCCTCTCGCCAGGCCCGGGACGTCCCGCTGCTGGAGGAGCACCAGGAACTGCTTTTAGAGGAAGAGGAAACAACATCTCAAGTTCCTACCAACACAACTCAAAACCTGGGAGAAAGTGAGCCTGTCAACGTAAACGCGAACCTGACAGAGGAGGCGGAGTCTCCGAGTTACTGGCTCGACCCAACGGAGATATCACCATCTGACAGGGATGAGGAATTCGTTAACGCGGTGGTGTCTGAGTACGAGGACTCCAACGAGCCAGGGTCAGCCATGGCGGTCCCTGTCGAGGTCCCCGTTCTGCCCACCAAGTTGCCTCCCATCTTGCTCGAGCTACGTTGGCTTCCTCCCAGACCTCCAACCTCCTTTGATGGCTTCTTCATCTACATCTACAAAGATGGTAGGAACACAGTAAGGAGGGGTTCTGGATGACACAACGATGGACAAGCTGTTCTTACAGTCGACTGCCACACTGCCTGCTGTCAGATCCTCACCTTCTGGTCTTGTCTCCAGGGAACTCCACAGAGACGGCGTCTGTGGACGAGAACACGCATGAGTTCTTCACCGAGCTGACGGAACCAGGAACGTACCGTGTGCAGGTCACCACGCTGAGTAATTCTGGAGACTGTGAGGCCCGGGAGAGCAGCACCGACACCGGCTTCACCTTCTACCTCAGTGAGTCCTTTGGGAAGTTAAAGGAGGATGTTGTGATTCTAAAATGCCTCGATTGTTCAGTAAAACATCTCCAGGTGATTCACCGGACCATTATTAGCATGTTTAGCTGTGAGCTTTCCTCCTGTGTCATCACAGAGACGTTTAATGTGGCAAAGAATCTGTTTAGATCCTCATTATTTTTTCTGTTTCTATCACTCTATTTAAATCCATTCAGGTCCCAGCGGCGAGTTGCTGGAGGAGCTGCAGGAACGTCCTCAGGGTGTCAGCGTCAGACTGCTGGACTCCAGCACCGCCGCCGTCTCCTGGTCTCCATCCTCTGAGAACCATAATGGCAGCCTGGTGTCAGTGGTTTCAACCACCTGCCTGAAACCCAGCCTCAGCCAGAGGATGGAGAATGCCTACTGCAGCGAGGTACAGATGACATCTAGATGTCGTTCAGAAAGAGTATCGGAGCAGGAGCAAAGATGTTAAGCCTAGTTCATCTTCAGAAACCAGGTCGTCTAAGTATGGCGTCTGGTACCCAAAGCCAAAACACGCAGCGCCACAGCCAGTCTTTCTGGAACAGTCACGGGTGAACTGTGTGTCCGACGTTGGATGAGGGGTTATAGATGGTGAACAAGCTCGTCAAACCGACACACGGATACCAACAGTCCTAGCTGGTTCGCGATTGTCCCTCTCGCTTCAAAGTTGGGAATAAATCAAAAAATACCTGCATCATACCCGCAACAAGCTCACTGCGACACACCGCTGCAGGAGTATAAACAGCTTTTTAGTCACAACCTTTCTGTCTTTTTTCAGCCTAATTCTGGACGGAGGCTGAGGAACCAACCTCAGTCCAGTTAATAGAAAAGAGGCATTTAGCTTTAACAAAGCCTTTCCAACCAACACGTTGTACACTAGAAAACCAACGTTCCTACTCACCTAAAAGCAGCAGAGGAAAGCCTTCACCATGAGCCTGAACCGTTGGTTAGAACAACTGACTGCTGCGTCAGAGAACTGTGATTCTGTGTTTCTTTAAAATCATCTGTTCTAATTGGATTGATTGGCTAGTTCTGAATCAGCAGTGGAACCGGTTTGGTTTGTATTGAATTAGGTGTGAAACCAGTAAAACTGGTTTGGTTGTTATAAATTAGGATATAAGCTGGCTTGCTTGTTCTGTAAAGGAAGTAATACCAGTTTGGTTTGTATTAAATTAAAAGTAAAATAATTTTGGTGTTTGAATCAAAACTAAAACCAGTTTGGAGTCAGAAATGAATCCAGTTCTGTTTGTATTAAATCATGGGTGAAACTGGTTAGGTGTTTATGTATCTAAAGAAAAACCTGCTTGGTTGGCGTTGAATTAGGATTGAAACCGGTTTGGTTGTTCAGAGTCAGAAGTCAAACCAGTTTAGTTTACATTAGGTAAGAATTAAAAGTTGCTTGGTTATTCAGAATTAAGAGAGAAACTGGTTTAGTTGTTCAGTATTAGAAATGAACCCAGCTTCGTTATTCAAAAACTGTAGAGGAACCAGTGTGGTAGGTCATGTCTTCAGGTCGATGATATTTCAGACTTTCAGTTAAACCTTGGCGGTTCTAACTACGGATTTGTTCAACCTTTCTGTTTTCTCAGGAAAACACAACTAGTGACATCATCAGCAACCTGACACCTGGTGCTCAGTACAGAGTGGTCGTTTATCACACCAACGGTCCTCTGATCAGTCCTCCATCCGAACCCGTCATCATCGACATCGGTAAGCATCCCTCACGTCTCCCGGGTCAGATTGAGAGTAAGGAATAGGAGGACTTATTCAGGTGTGTTTTTTGTGTCAGAGCCCACAGGTGTACGAGAGCTGACCGTTTATCCTTTGAGTCCAACAGCTGTGATCCTCAGCTGGCAGCGCCCATACCATGTGGCCTTCAGAAAGTACATCCTGCAGACCTTCTTTTTTAATCCTGTCACACTGGCATCTGAGTGGACAACGTACTACGAGATTGCTGCTACTGCTTCTGTGATCGCCACCGTGGTAACGTGGTGTTTATGGGACCTCAGTCAGGACCTCAGGACACTGGGGACTCCTCAGCTCACTTCGGTTCTCTGTTTGTTCTCAGAGGGTCAGTGACCTGCTGCCCGCCTGGTATTATAACTTCAGAGTCTCCATGGTAACATGGGGGGATCCTCCGCTCACCTGCTGCGATGGCTCAACAGTCAACTTTGTGACAGGTACCACATGGGATCCAGTTTGACCGGTTTTATTCAGAAACATAAGACTCACAGCTTGGTGGTTCAGGATTGCATGTACAGGCTAATGTGCATCTGTTCAAATATGTTAGATCAATGCCAATTCAGACTGCCACCAGTCAGTGTAAACAGAACCAGGAGTGAAATGAGTTAGTGTTAACAGAACCAGGAGCAAAAAGCTGTTTGTGTAAACAGAAACAGGAGCGATACATGTATGTGTAAATAGAACCAGGAATGAAAACTATTTGTGTAAACAGAACCACGGTAAAACTGGTTAATGCAAACAGAACCAGGAGTGAAACTGGTTAGTGTAAACAGATCCAGGAGTAAAACCAGTCAGTGTAAACAGAACCAGGAGTGACACTGGTTAATGCAAACAGAACTAGGATTTAAACAGGCTAGTGTAAACGGAACCAGGAATGAAACCTGTTAGTGTAAACAGAACCAGAAGTAAAAACTGTTTGTGGAAATTAACCAGGAGTGAAACCAGTTAAGATAAACTGAACCATGAGTGAAACCTATTGGTGTAAACAGAACCAGGAGTGAAACATGTTGGTTTAAACACAACCAGGGTGAAACTGGTTAATGCAAACAGAACCAGGATGAAACGAGTTAGTTTAAACTGAACCAGGAATGAAACTGTTTTGTGTAAACAGAACCGGAATTGATACCTGTTTGTGTAAATTGAACTCATTATGAGCAGTCCTTCTCTTTTTGGAACTGCACCAATGACCTGCATGGTCCGATTTTTTAAACCTATATCCATCCATCAGCCACAAAGCTCAGAACGGAGCATTTTCATTGTGTGATTTTTGTCCAACACTGCTTTATCTTTATTTTATTTTTATTTTTTTTGTCGCTTCATCAGAAAACTGGCTAAACAACAGAGGCAAAGCTAATTGCCTGATGATGTCATACCCTGCGCACTGCTCTAACACTGATCAGCACTAATTAAACCAAATGCAGGGCTTTTTCTCTCGAAAATGTAAATTCGCCTTCACACCAGCATGCGTGTTTTGAAAATCGCCTGATAATTTAAAAAATCCTGTCTAAACCAACTGGTCTTTCTACTTTACAGGCGGCATCCTTTCTAGGAAAATAGCGTCCTTCTCAGGTGTGTGATGCTTTATGTAACCTGTCGTTCCTCCTCCAGCTCCTGAAGCTCCTCACATCTCCTCAGTGGATTACCATCAGGGGGTTCTGTTCGTCCGCTGGACGTACGGCGAGCTCTTCATCGACCTGTCTCACTCCAGGATGCTGCACTGGCAGGTGGTGGCTGTGGGAAAGAAGGGACCTGAGAAGATCTACTCTGTGGATGTAATTTCTCCAGTTCGTCTCTGTCTAAGTTCCACCTGTTCAAGTTCCACCAGGAGTGAAACATATTAGTGTAAACAGAACCGGGAGTAAAAACCAGGAGTAAAACCTGTTTGTGTAAATACAACCAGGGTGAAACTGGTTAATGCAAAAAGAACCAGGGGTGAAAATGGTTAGTTTAAACTGAACCAGGAATGAAACTGGTTAGTATAAACAGAACCAGAAGAGAAACATGTTTGTGTAAACAGAACCAGGAGTGAAAGATGTTTGTGTAAACACAACCAGGGTGAAACTGGTTAATGCAAACAGAACCAGGTGTGAAACTAGTTAGTTTAAACTGAACCAGAAATGAAACTGGTTAGTGTCAACAGAACCAGAAGAGAAATATGTTTGTGTAAATTGAACTAGGAGTGAAACCGGTTAATATAAACAGAACCAGGGGTGAAACTGGTTAGTTTAAACTGAACCAAGAATGAAACTGGTTAGTGTAAACAGAACCAGAAGAGAGATATGTTTGTGTAAATTGAACTAGGAGTGAAACCGGTTAATATAAACAGAACCAGGAGTGAAACTGGTTAATTTAAACTGAACCAAGAATGAAACTGGTTAGTGTAAACAGAACCAGAAGAGAAATATGTTTGTGTAAATTGAACTAGGAGTGAAACCGGTTAATATAAACAGAACCAGGAGTGAAACTGGTTAGTTTAAACTGAACAAGAAGAGAAACATGTTTGTGTAAATTGAACCAGGAGTGAAACCTATTGGTGTAAAAAGAACCAGGAGTGAAAGATGTTTGTGTAAACACAACCTGGGTGAAACTGGTTAATGCAAACAAAACCAGCAGTGAAACCACTTGGTGTAAACACAGCCAGGGTGAAACTGGTTAATGCAAACAAAACCAGGAGTGAAACCACTTGGTGTAAACACAGCCAGGAGTGAAACTGGTGACCCAAATCAAATTCCATAGATGCTATGATCTTTAATTTCAAGCATGGCGGCAGCAGTTGATGGTTTTCAGATTCAGCAGGATGTCTCAGGATGAGGCGTCAGATGTTAGATATGCAGGCGCCACTAACAGGACGGAGCTATTCTCAGCTGTCTGCACAGATAACAATGTTTTAGGGCAGCACCTGGGATGGTGATGCCACCTGAAGAAATAGATGCAAAATCTCTAGAAGTTCATGAAATGATGTTGTTTTTTCCACAGTTCCAAGTTAGGGATGCAGTTCTGTTCCTGATTATTATCCTATGTATATCTTAGTTGGATTTTCCATAATGGGATGCTGTCGCTCAGCTGGTTTACACTTAGAACTCAGAAAACCCGCAGGAAGTTTAATTCTTGCAGGTGTTGTAGAAAAACATCCGAATTTGTGCAAAAATATTCTTCTCTGTGGAAAACTCCTCTTAGTTTGGACTTCTGGGCTCCTGTAGCATCTCTCTCTGAACCCAGGTCTGTTTTTTGTCACAGGTGACCCGTAACGCCATGCGGGCCAGCCTCCCGCTGCCTCCAGGAGACATCTACAACCTGACGGTGACGGCGTGCACAGAGCGGAGCAGGAACACGTCTGTTCCTAACATCATCAAGCTGGGTCAGAACTTTGTGCTCTTTTGTCCATTTAATCTATATCCAGCTCTGAATGTTCGGAGAGGAAACACAAACTCTTCGAACTGATCGATGATTTGTCTTTAGAAACTAAGCATGACCATGACTCGTAGAAATAAAAACCAGTGAATCCATAAGGTTCAATCTGAATCACATTCCCCATAGAACCACATTCCTCAAAGAAATTTCCACCATCGATCCGCTGCATTCCTCAAAGAACTTTCCCCCATAGAACCACATTCCTCAAAGAACATCATCGATAGAACCACATTCCTCAAAGAACTCTCCCCCCTAGAACCAAATTCCTCAAAGAACTTTTCCCATAGAACCACATTCCTCAAAGAACATAATCGATAGAACCACATTCCTCAAAGAACTCTCCCCCATAGAACCAAATTCCTCAAAGAACTTTTCCCATAGAACCAAATTCCTCAAAGAACATAATCGATAGAACCACATTCCTCAAAGAACTTTCCCTCATAGAGCCGCATTCCTCAAATAACTTTTCCCATAGAACCACATTCATCAAAGAACTTTCCCAACAGAATGTCAATGCTCAGAGAACATTCCAGATAGAACCATATTCCTCAAAGAACTTTTCCCATAGAGTTGCATTACTCAAAGAACTTTCCATTGAACCGCATTACTCAAAGAACTTTCCCAACAGAACTGTATCTTTCAAAGACCTTTTCTCATAGAACCACATTACTCAAAGAACTTTTTCCATAGCACCACATTCCTCAAAGAACTTTTCCCATAGAACCACATTACACAAATAACTTTTCCCATAAAGCAGGGTTTCCTCAAAGAACTTTCCCCCATAGGACCACATTCCTCAAAGAAGTTTTCCCATAGAACCACATTCCTCAAAGAACGTTCCCAACATAACGTCATTCCTCAGAGAACATTCCAGATAGAGCCATATTCCTCAAAGAACTTTTCCCATAGAACCACATTCCTCAAAGAACTTTTTCCATAGAACAATATTCCTCACAGAACTTTTTACATAGAACATTACAAAAAGAACTTTTCCCATAGAACCGCATTCGTCAAAGAACTTTTCCAACAGAATTTCAGTGCTCAGAGAACATTCCAGATATAACTTTTCCCATTGAGACGCATGACTTAAAGAACTTTCCCAACAGAACTGTATCCCTCAAGGACCTTTTCCCATAGAACCACATTCCTCAAAGAACTTTTTCCATAGAACCACATTCCTCAAATAACTTTTCTCATAGAACCACATTACGCAATGAACTTTTGCCATAGAGCCGATTCCTCAAAGAACTATCCTCCATAGAACCACATTCCTCAAAGAAGTTTTCCCATAGAACCACATTCCTCAAAGAACGTTCCCAACATAACGTCATTCCTCAGAGAACATTCCAGATAGAACTCTTTCCTCAAAGAACTTTTCCCATAGAACCATATTCCTCAAAGAACTTTTCCCATAGAACCATATTCCTCAAAGAACTTTTCCCATGGAACCATATTCCTCAAAGAACTTTTCCCATAGAACCACATTCCTCAAATAACTTTTCCCATAGAACCACATTCCTCAAAGAACTTTCCCAATAGAACATAATTCCTCTGAGAATATGCCAGATAGAAGCATATTCCTCAAAGAACCTTTCCCATAGAACCACATTCCTCAAAGAACTTTCCCAATAGAACATAATTCCTCTGAGAATATGCCAGATAGAAGCATATTCCTCAAAGAAGTTTTCCCATAGAACCACATTCCTCAAAGAACGTTCCCAACATAACGTCATTCCTCAGAGAACATTCCAGATAGAGCCATATTCCTCAAAGAACTTTTCCCATAGAGCCATATTCCTCAAAGAACTTTCTCAACACAATGTCAATGCTCAGAGAACATTCCAGATAGAACCATATTCCTCAAAGAACTTTTCCCATAGAGTTGCATTACTCAAAGAACTTTCCATTGAACCGCATTACTCAAAGAACTTTCCCAACAGAACTGTATCTTTCAAAGACCTTTTCTCATAGAACCACATTACACAAATAACTTTTCCCATAAAGCAGGGTTTCCTCAAAGAACTTTCCCCCATAGGACCACATTCCTCAAAGAAGTTTTCCCATAGAACCACATTCCTCAAAGAACGTTCCCAACATAACGTCATTCCTCAGAGAACATTCCAGATAGAGCCATATTCCTCAAAGAACTTTTCCCATAGAACCATATTCCTCAAAGAACTTTTCCCATAGAACAATATTCCTCACAGAACTTTTTACATAGAACATTACACAAAGAACTTTTCCCATAGAACCGCATTCGTCAAAGAACTTTTCCAACAGAATTTCAGTGCTCAGAGAACATTCCAGATATAACTTTTCCCATTGAGACGCATGACTTAAAGAACTTTCCCAACAGAACTGTATCCCTCAAGGACCTTTTCCCATAGAACCACATTCCTCAAAGAACTTTTTCCATAGAACCACATTCCTCAAAGAACTTTTTCCATAGAACCACATTCCTCAAATAACTTTTCTCATAGAACCACATTACGCAATGCCTTTTGCCATAGAGCTGGATTCCTCAAAGAACTATCCCCCATAGAACCACATTCCTCAAAGAAGTTTTCCCATAGAACCACTTTCCTCAAAGAACTTTTCCCATAGAACCATATTCCTCAAAGAACTTTTCCCATAGAACCATATTCCTCAAAGAACTTTTCCCATAGAACCATATTCCTCAAAGAACTTTTCCCATGGAACCATATTCCTCAAAGAACTTTTCCCATAGAACCACATTCCTCAAATAACTTTTCCCATAGAACCACATTCCTCAAAGAACTTTCCCAATAGAACATAATTCCTCTGAGAATATGCCAGATAGAAGCATATTCCTCAAAGAACTTTTCCCATAGAACCACATTCCTCAAAGAACTTTCCCAATAGAACATCATTCCTCTGAGAATATGCCAGATAGAAGCATATTCCTCAAAGAAGTTTTCCCATAGAACAATATTCCTCACAGAACTTTTTACATAGAACATTACACAAAGAACTTTTCCCATAGAACCGCATTACTCAAAGAACTTTTCCAACAGAATTTCAGTGCTCAGAGAACATTCCAGATATAACTTTTCCCATTGAGACGCATTACTTAAAGAACTTTCCCAACAGAACTGTATCCCTCAAAGACATTTTCCCATAGAACCACATTCTTCAAAGAACTTGTTCCATAGAACCACATTCCTCAAATAACTTTTCTCATAGAACCACATTATGCAATGAACTTTTGCCATAGAGCCAGATTCCTCAAAGAACTATCCCCCATATAACCACATTCCTCAAAGAAGTTTTCCCATAGAACCACATTCCTCAAAGAACGTTCCCAACATAACGTCATTCCTCAGAGAACATTCCAGATAGAACTCTTTCCTCAAAGAACTTTTCCCATAGAACCATATTCCTCAAAGAACTTTTCCCATGGAACCATATTCCTCAAAGAACTTTTCCCATAGAACCACATTCCTCAAATAACTTTTCCCATAGAACCACATTCCTCAAATAACTTTCCCAATAGAACATAATTCCTCTTAGAATATGCCAGATAGAAGCATATTCCTCAAAGAACTTTTCCCATAGAACCACATTCCTCAAAGAACTTTCCCAATAGAACATAATTCCTCTGAGAATATGCCAGATAGAAGCATATTCCTCGAGGAAGTTTTCCCATAGAACCACATTCCTCAAAGAACGTTCCCAACATAACGTCATTCCTCAGAGAACATTCCAGATAGAGCCATATTCCTCAAAGAACTTTTCCCATAGAACCATATTCCTCAAAGAACTTTTCCCATAGAACCATATTCCTCAAAGAACTTTTTCCATAGAACAATATTCCTCACAGAACTTTTTACATATAACATTACACAAATAACTTTTCCCATAGAACCGCATTCGTCAAAGAACTTTTCCAACAGAAATTCAGTGCTCAGAGAACATTCCAGATATAACTTTTCCCATTGAGACGCATTACTTAAAGAACTTTTCCAACAGAACTGTATCCCTCAAAGACCTTTTCCCATAGAACCACATTCCTCAAAGAACTTTTTCCATACAACCACATTCCTCAAAGAACTTTTTCCATAGAACCACATTCCTCAAATAACTTTTCTCATAGAACCACATTACGCAATGAACTTTTGCCATAGAGCCGGATTCCTCAAAGAACTATCCCCCATAGAACCACATTCCTCAAAGAACTTTTTCCATAGAACCACATTCCTCAAATAACTTTTCTCATAGAACCACATTACGCAATGAACTTTTGCCATAGAGCCGGATTCCTCAAAGAACTATCCCCCATAGAACCACATTCCTCAAAGAAGTTTTCCCATAGAACCACATTCCTCAAAGAACGTTCCCAACATAACGTCATTCCTCAGAGAACATTCCAGATAGAAATCTTTCCTCAAAGAACTTTCCCCATAGAACTATATTCCTCAAAGAACTTTTCCCATAGAACCATATTCCTCAAAGAACTTTTCCCATGGAACCATATTCCTCAAAGAACTTTTCCCATAGAACCACATTCCTCAAATAACTTTTCCCATAGAACCACATTCCTCAAAGAACTTTCCGAATAGAACATAATTCCTCTGAGAATATGCCAGATAGAAGCATATTCCTCAAATAACTTTTCCCATAGAACCACATTCCTCAAAGAACTTTCCCAATAGAACATCATTCCTCAAAGAATATGCCAGATAGAACCATATTCCCTTTTCCAAGAAAAAAACCACATTACGCAAAGAACATTCCCTATAGAACCGCATTCCTCACATTCCCAATTGAACCACATTCCTCAAAAAACTTTCTCGATACAAACAAATGCCTACAAGAAATACATTCTTTATAGTGTTATACTCCTTAAATAATTTCAATTTTCAAAAAAATTTGTATTCCTGATAGAATCGCATTCCTAAAAGGTTACTTATGTAACCATATTCCAGATAGAACTTGATTCTTGAAGCAAAAATCCTAAAAGAACCAAATTCCTAACAGAAACTGTCTGCTGCCAACTATGAATTCTCCAGCAGCAGAAACGGCTTCATTTGGACCTGTTTTGGCTCTGAAAGTGAAACTAAAACCTTGCGTGGAGAACTTCCTCTTCTGGACGTCTATAAGTGTTTCTGGCCCGTTCTCCTGTATGAGCTCACGTCAAGCCTTTGCTCCCCACAGAGCCGGCTCCTCCCCGCTCGCTGTTCGCCGTCAACGCCACACACTCGTCTGTGACTCTGCTGTGGACCGAGGAGGGGGTGGTGGACTACTACCAGGTTCTCTGCAGACCCAACGGCCCTGGCAAGGAGTTGAAGGTAAACTAGCCTCACATTTTAGCAAAGCTGCTTCTGAGAACTTTAGAGCTGCAGATAGGAGGATCCGATCAGACCGCTGATCGGACCTCTGACTGGACTGCTGATCGGACCTTCTTTACAGAAATTCAGTCTGGTTTCATTTATAGATGAAAATATTTTTATCTGACAGTTTTTATTAAGAATTTTTTTTATTTACGTTTTTGACTGGATTTTTTTACCCTTCTTATAGTTATGAACTTTTTATAACGTTTATTTTTTTTTATCTAGTTTCTTACGGTTAATATTTTTAAGAGAGGGCCTCCATACTGAAGCTGCTACCCAAGATAAGCAGAAGAGGATAGATGGGTTCTCTCCACTGAGCTTTAAACCATCTGATGCAGATTAATTTGATCCTCACCCAGTTGGTCGGGTACGCTGGGATTCGGGTTAATATTCTGGTTCTAGTTTCCACTGGATGGCAACTATTTAAAATTTCTTTTGTTCTGTGAGAAATATTTTCTGGGAGAAACATTAAGATGATGGAGTTACAAAAACCCAATGGCATTGCAGCCTTATGTCTGATCCAGTCCTGGTCCAAAACAGAAGGTTTTCCTTTTAAGAAAGGGGGATTGGAATTTGGTCTGATGAACGCTGCTCCTGCTTCTACGATCTGAGCAGACATGTTGTAGGAGGATTGTTGGCTCCAACTTATTTAAGGAGAACCTGGAACCTGGATCCAGGGGGGACGATTTCTGAGAAGCCGGGAAGGGAACTGTCCTTCTCAGTCAGACAGCCCAGGTAGAGGACTATATTAATGACGGGCCAGAATATCAATCAGAATTCGGCGGTATTGATTCCCACCCAGAGGGTTGCTGCAATACAACCTGCAGGTCTTCAGAGAGGTTGCAGAGGTTCTGGTTCATAGTGGGTCTGTTCCAAAGTAGAAATCCTAAAGCAGTGGACCAGACGGTCCGTTCCTCTCTGATGGCTTCTCTGGTTTGTTCTCCAGGCCACCGAGCCGATCACGTCCACCTCTCACGTCCTGACGGTCTCTGGTCTGGTTCCGTCGTCCAGCTACAACTGCACCGTGACCAGCTTCAGCTACAGCACGCCGAGTCGCCCGGCTCGGATCACCGTCAGCACTGCGGGTAGGTGGAGACAGAGAGGCAGGAAGTCCACCCAAGGTCTGCGGGTTCCTGTCAGACTGGGAGATCGTCATCCCCCAGTCTGACCGGTTTAAATATCTCACTCCTTAAACCTTTTCTCCAGAGCTGAAAAAAAACCTCTGAAAAGTGCGGCAAGCTTTTGAATTCTGCTTCCTTTCCCTGGTGGCCCTAAATCTACAAGAATCTGCATCCAGAGGTCAACTGGTTCTTAAAACGACTCCAGCTGCCTGAACTGGACTAAATGACTACTTCCTGTCAAATCTTAGTAACTGATCCAATCAGATCACCTTCTGTCTAAACTTTATATTTATAAGGGCGGGGCCTCCTGTACATTTTTCAGATGATAACATCATTAGTTTTAATCTGTTGACTTCAAAGCCATCGTGATGCTTTTATTGTGAAATGTTGAGTAGGTTGGGATGTCTGATATAAAACCAAAGGTGAACAGAGACGATGGTTTGGGGGTAAAAGCAGGGCAGGCTCCGCCCCCAGGTGATGTAACATTGTCTGTTTGTGCGTCCGCAGCCAAAGAGATGAATCCGAGCATGGCGGCCATTTCGGCTCTGGCCATCCTCAGTATCCTCCTCATCAGCCTGCTGGTTCTCTTCCTTTTGGTCCTCCGCAAGAAGCACCTGCAGATGACCAGGTAACACCTGAGCACCGCCGCCGTACTGCTGGCCTGTAGCCATGGTAACTGATGCCCAGGAAGCTACAAGGTCTAAGTGAGCCGAGATGTGCAGCTGGAGATTGTTCCTCAAAGTTTATTCTGAGAACATCTTAAGAACTTCCTGCTTGCAGCAGCAGGAAGTTCCTCAATTCTATTCAGTTTATTTCTGTAGCGCCAATTCACAACTCGTCCTTTCAAGGCACTTTACAGTTTACCAGATCAAACTGATTCAAAGTTTGCTATTTAAGGAAAACCAGTTGATTGTGTTGACTCATTGACTCGAAGGCAATCCCTCACACCAAGCATGCTGGTAGCGACAGTGGAGAGAAAAACCTCCCTTTTAACAGGAAGAAACCTCCAGCAGAACCAGGCTCATAGAAAAAGAATGATCAAATGGGGTCCCTATGTCCTCCAGCAGTCTAAGCCTATAGCAGCATAACTATAGAGATAGCTCAGGATAACCTGAGCCACTCTAACTATAAGCTTTATCAAAAAGGAAAGTTTTAAGCCTAGCCTTAAAAGCAGACAGGGTGTCTGCCTCACAGACTAAAACTGGTAGTTTTTACCACAGGAGAGAAGCCTGATCATTATATCTGACATTACCATCTGATTCTGAGGTGATCTGAGCTTCTTAGTTTGCACCAGTTTTTTTTTTTTGTTTGTTTTAGTTTTTTACTAAGTTTTACAAACTCCTAACGATTTCCTAGGATTTCTTTCTGAACTGAATGGAGGAGACGTTTCAGGGCCAGGAGGTGGTTCTAATGGGGTCTTCAGCTGACCCGATTGTTGGACCGTTTTTAAAGGCTTAGCCACTTCTCTATTGCTAGGATTTAGCTTTGATTACACTATAATTTTATTTGAGTTTTTCAACCGTCTTTTTTTTTATCTTGTCGTGTTTTACTTCCCTTATTCAAATTTTCTCACTTCATGTTATGGCTTTAAACGAGTTGCGTAACCTGAGTAATTTATATCCAGCTCAGATAATTAGGCTGATTTTCTGTTATTTTTTGCCCACATCACTTCCTGTTTTTCCTGTAAACTCATCAAATATCAGTGACTTCCCCAATCCTCACACCCTGAACTGTTTGCTCTGTGTTGCAGAGACTGCGGCGCTGAGACCTTTGTTAACTTCGCGTCGTTTGAGCGAGATGGGAAGCTTCCCTACAACTGGTACGCTGCTCCTCTTCTTCTGCTCATGGGCGCTGCAGCAGCAGGCGGTTTGGTCTGTTTTCACCGTTGGTTTAGCATCACTTCCTTATTTCACAGCTGCACACACCCAACAGGAAGCAGATTAGTGCTTGGAGAGATTGATGAGGCAGATCAGGGTCTGAACAGGCAGCTCTGGTTTAAACTCTCTGGCCCTTTAAGAGTATGATGATGATATCAGAAGCTGTTTGTTGAATATGAACGCTCAGATTTAATCTGCTGCTTTGAGAACCAGCTGGCTTTTAAAAATCTCTGAAAGCAGAATTGAGAGCTGTCCTTTCAAAGTAAAAGAGCAGCGGCTGCTGCAGGTCTCTAAGACGGCGCCGCGGATGAAGGTTCTGGTTCTTGTGGTTAATATAAGAGCTGAAAGACGGTCAGTGAAGGCAGAATCCTCCATGTGCAGACCCCCCATCACTAAACGCACATTTCATCGCCTTATTGTTGCAGCGCAGCCG
Organism: Cyprinodon tularosa; assembly: GCF_016077235.1. Lineage (NCBI taxonomy): Eukaryota > Metazoa > Chordata > Actinopteri > Cyprinodontiformes > Cyprinodontidae > Cyprinodon > Cyprinodon tularosa. The sequence continues at coordinate 47,426 of NW_024038967.1, forward strand.
TGGTTCTGCTTTCTCGTGCTTCTGGCCCGGCTCGCCCTGTGGGTGTGATGAGGAGACCTGCTGACCGCTCTGAGGCAGGATGAAGATGTTAGGGTTTAGTTCCTGTTGAATCCTGGTCCTTTCAGAACTGCCGGAGGATCGGATAGGTTCTGTCAGGTTCAGACATGTCAAACCTTCGCTGGATCCAGTTTGAACAAACTTAACGTCCTGAATTGGGACAAAACTGTTCTGATCGACCCAGTGAACAAAGACTGGGGGTGTTTGAGAAACTGAAGAGCATTACTGTGCAGTTTAGGGTCAAACTGATGTTTATTGGACGACCTGGTAAAGAAGACTTAGTCCCACTAACATCCAAAAAATTATGCGTTTTAACCAGGGGTGGATTTAGGAAATTTGGGGCCCTCTGAATTGAGAATACAACAAATAAAACAGACCCATTATACCGATAGAGATATTTTATTAAAATAGGTATACAGTATTTGTTCTATCTTGTCCTTCTTGCTGTTTTCCTTTTGTCCCTTTTATTATTTTCATATTTGCAATGTGCTCAGCTGACTTTTCATGCTGTCTCTAAAGGAATGAAAGATTTTTTCCAAGCACTAAGCTCACTTAGCTGATTGCTCCTTCCTGTGTTTCCAAAAAGTAAATAACCCAGTCCTTCTTTTCACTGTAGACAAGCCATGATCTGCTTCTCTGTTCTCCATTTTTCATTTGGATGAAATAATAGCTGCATGAATCATGACAGCAGACAAGATAGAGGAGAGCAGGAGGCGGGGTTACCAATCTACTCGCTCTGGAGAGCAGAGTTCGCTGCTTTTAGATGTTGTCGCCAAAGTCTCCAGTAGCAGAAAGAAGTCTCTAGATTTGGCGCTAGGTGCTTTTTAGAAATCAAAGTGCTAGAGGGGTCTGAAAAGTCGCTAAATATAGCAACAAATGCGCTAAGTTGGCAACACTGCTCTTTGCATCGTTTGTTTTCAAATGGTTTGCTGCTGTCTGTTTGGACCTTTCTGATCATGTGCAGCAAATGGACTGATCCAATATGGTGGACATTGGGGGTGGGGTGGGCTGAGACACATTTAATATTGTGTGTCTCAGCCCACTATATTAATATTAAGTGTTCTGATGGCATTTTAGCGAAAGGATTTTTATCAAAAACATAATTAATGTGCAAAACTAAGTAATAGTTGTATTAACCATAGATGCAAACTGAGTTTTATGGGGCCCCCAGGAAGTTGAGGCCGTAGGCACCGCCTAGTTTTACCTAATCGTAAATCCGCTCCTGGTTTTAACAAATATTTAACATCTTTAATTGTTTAATCTAACGAAGCTTCAGGCTGATTCTGAAGGAAAAATCAATGCATCATCACTGATGGTGTCCATGAGGTAATCAGGGACGTGTCAGGAAACAGAAAGCAGTTGGAGTCCCGGCTGTGGGCGGAGCCAGGGCGATGCAATGATGTCACAGGTTGAGGCTGCAGGTTGTTCAGTGAGACGGGCTGCAGACAGACTCCTGTTGTCCTGCAGAGACAACGGGCGTCTCTGAGCGGCGGCTGCGTGATGCATTAACTCTGTGTTCTGCACTAATGTGAAGCTCTGTCCCTCTTTACTAACGGAGCTCCATGTTTTGTCCCCCACCCTGTTGCCCCCCCCATGGTGTCTGTTCTCTTTATTTTCTCTTTTTTTGTGTTTATTTGAACCCCTTCAGGCGAAGAAGCCTCTTTGCCTTCCTTACCCTCCTGCCATCCTGCCTTTGGACTGACTATCTTTTGGCTTTTTATATTAATCCGTGGTAAGTAAGCGCCTGCTGCACTTTAGGGGCATGTTTACGTAGCCGCCACAGTCCGCACCGCTCAGCAGAAACACTTCTAGTTCAAGTAGATCCAGAGCTGACAGATTCATCTGGTTGTTCTCTGCATTTTTCCACAAACATCTTTAAAAACGCATTTTCCTTCAAGACTCCGCCTCTTTGTTTCTATAAAAAAACACAGAAAAAAGTAAAAATCACCATGGTGGTTTCCCTCAACCCGCTGGTTTCGTCACATTAATATCTTGACACTTTGGCCACAAACTGTGGCTTTTATGCAGATCACCCAGCTGGGGGGAAATTTAGTGTTTTATGTTTAAGAAATAGAAAGAAATCCATTGTTTTATATAAATGTGATACTACAGCTTTTGACCATTTACAACACATTTTCAAAGCAACTAGTTTAAACCGTGGCTTAATTTTGCACATTAGAAGCTTCTAAAACAGCATTATAATTTTAATATCTAAAATGTGAATCCAACCAAAGGCAAAAACATTAAAAACTGGAATGGAAAATAAAAAAAATGACGCAAAAAAAACATATTATATTTGGCAGAAATCATACATGGGATCCTTTTTTTTTTCTTTAGCAGATGTCTGCAGTGATTTATTAAGCCTAAATGAAATAAGCAAAGAAGAGGAACATCAGAAACTAGATTTAAATTTTATCAGATAAAAATTCCTGCAGGGATGTGTTCCTGTCGACAAAGCGAATGCGTTTCTGATTGTTTGTGGATAAACAGACGACACCAGAATCTTTATTTTAGTTTATATTGTATCCCTCTTTCTGGAAGTCCTGGATCGACAGAAAGACTCCAGATTTCTGGTTGAACTGTGGCGGATCTCACTAACATGGCGGATGTACGACAGCCTGCACTGGAAAAACAATCTAGAAATTAGAAAAGTTCCTAAATTAAGAGTATTTAACCTTAATTTGAGTAGGTAAATGAGAATGGGATGAGTATTTTTACTCCAAAATTAAGATAATTAGATAAAATGCACTTGAAATAAGACAATGTAGTTGTGTTTTCTTATTTTAGGTGTAAATTGTCTTGCTCCATTGGAAAAATGTCTCTTTTACCTCCTCAATCCAAGAACAAATGCACTTATTTTAAGAAAAAAATGACTTATCTAGATGTTGATTTTTTCCAGTGATGATGCTAACTGTGCTTTGCTGCATGCCGTCAGTCACTCTGTAGCACTGTAGTCTCCGGTTCTGTAGATCTGCATGTTCCTGGTTAGCTGCTTCACATTTCCTCCCAACGATCAGAACAGATTGTGGGAAAAATCTGAGTCCCTTCAAAGCAAAAAAAGCTTGAAGAGTTTAGAGTAAAATCCAGAGTGAGGAAACTGGTGGAGCTCAGCTGTCTGCATGAAGTTGGTCTGATGTTTGGGTTCCTCTCTGGAGGCTGTGGCTGAAGAAACCGTATTTTTTCCTGTAACATGAGACCGAAGAAGAAGTGAAAGGACTATTTTATTTTCTGCAGACTTGAAATAATTGAAAACAAAAAAACTCCAATGATTTTCTTTCTGTAAATAGTTAAAACCAACCAAATCCAGCTTTTCTGGAAGATTTTTTTTTGTTTTTGTTGCATAAAAAAGCAAACGGATGGAAACTTTCAGCCACAGACGTCCAGGCTGGTTATTTGGGTTTAGGAGCTTCTGTTTCCCTCTGAGTCTGAGAAATGTGCTGCAGCACTGTGAGTTTTTATTATTCTTCCATCTGAATACCGTATTTCCTCAGCCAAAGCCTGATGGTAGCAGAACCTTCTGGTACCACTCTCTAGTTTGCTGCCGACCCAAAGAGATGCTGGAAGAATCAGAAAAGAACATAAAATGATGAGCCCTGTTCATTCATTTGATTCAATATTTTATTTGTATAGATTTATATTTATTTATTCTACGCTTTCTTCGGTTCATTATTTCTATTTCACATAAAATTATGAAATTTTGAAAGTGTTGATTTTGTAAAATATTATTTAACTTTGAGGAAATACGGTATTTAAGGCGTTTCTTCAGATGCTGTGACCCAATAGGTTCGTCTGCGCAGCTCCGCCTCCTGATTGGACCAGAACCATCTCACTGCTCATTAAATCATCATTTGTTCTGTAAAAAAAAAAAAAAAATCTGATGAATGATTCTTTACAAAAGTTGATGTGACTGCGAGCGACCAGCAGGGGGCAGTGCTGCTGCACAGACGGTCCTGGGCTGAAGCCGAGGATGATGAAGGTGAAGATCACGCTGTTTGTATTTTATAGGAGCAAGACGGCTTTAAAGAAACGGAAGCTAACAAGGTAACAGATCCAAGCGGCTTCTGGTCCGTTTGTGTTCGTTGCTCGTCGGCCGCAGAACCGAACCAGAACCGAACCAGAACCTTCAACCAACTGCTTCACCATCACACCCACACAGCTCCTCCCATCAGAGGCTCCAGTCGGAGTTCCTGACTTCATTTCTTACTGATCCATTCATCTGACAGGTCCAGAACCGGAATCCCTGGAAGGTTGAATGAGGTTCAGAGAATCTGGAATGTCTGATCCTTCAGAACCATCAGCTGATGGTTTAAACCTTCGGACCAGGGTTCTGGGGAACAGTTAGTGGTTCTGCTTTGCTTTTAGAACAGGACCGGATGAGGTCTAGATCAGCTTTAGGTGTTAGAAGAACGAGACGGCACAACTGGTTCTGTTGGAGCCGCGGAGCAGGAATGGTTCTGATGGTAGAACTTGTTTCTACTTCGATGTCCTGAACCGGACAAAGCTCAGGTTCTGCTCTGCTGATTGGTCAGTACCAATGTCCGGAAAGTCCACTTCCTGAAGCTGGAGATCCGGAACCAGAACCTTCAGTTGATGGTTGTCTGCCCGGCAGCAAGCTTTTTTCAGGCCCAAACCCGGTTCTAATCGTCTCAGACGTGAGCAGAACCGTCCTTCTTCTAGAACCACTGGTGCTGATCAGCCTGTGGTTCTGCTGACCTGTCATGTTAGGATCCGTTTAGTTTTTAGGATGTCAAACTGTCGGTTTGGCTGAACCTCTGGTTCCCAGTAAAGAGAACCCAGAGCCGGTTCTGACTCGGCAGATAGGAGTCCAGAACTTTCCTGCTGGCTCAGTGCGTCTCCATGAACATCAGTAGATCCCTGCATCACCTTTAGGTTCTGCTGCTGCTCCTTGATCCACATCCCTCCCAGATGTTTGTTGTCGTCTCCCCTCCCTGCAGCTGGATGATGATGATGATGATGAAGGTTTGTGTTTCAGCCCTGTGCAGCTGGACGACTTTGAGGCCTTCTACAAGGACATGAGCAAGGACTCGGCCTACAAGTTCTCTCTGCAGTTTGAGGTACGTCAGGAGGAGCTTAGAAACAGGGCGGTTCCGTTCGGACCAGAAGCAGCTCTCAGTCTGTTGGATGTTTTCCAGGAGCTGAAGAGCGTCGGCCTGGACGTGTCCCATGACGCTGCAGACCTGCCCATCAACCGGCCCAAGAACCGGTACACAAACATCCTGCCCTGTGAGTCCAGAAGCGGTTCCCGCTCAATTCTGACACCGTATGTTGCTCCTTAACTGACCTAACCTCTGATCTCAGATGACTTCAGCCGAGTGAAGCTGATCTCCATGCACAACGACGAAGGGGCTGACTACATCAACGCCAACTACATCCCAGTGAGTATCCGTTCAGAACCAGAAACCCCACAGCCTCGGTCCAGATACAGACCCATGGTGCTATTGGTTGATAAGGACTGATCCAGATCAAAGTTTTAAACAATGTTCAAAAAAGGAAAAGTCCGGTCAGCAAGGAATAATCAATGGATCATTATTTATACCTAAAACTACACATTACACTGTACATTTGTGGTGATTTAAAGATAATAAATAATATTTTTTGTCGCGATCAATGAGTCTGGGAGCGGCCATTTTTGCCCAAATATAGTAACCCCTCCCTCCTGCCATCTTCCAGCAGTGACGTCACGGTGCGGTAAGCCTAGCGCCATTCTCCCCGCTTTACAAGCAAAATCAATGGGAACTACTAGACACATCTGCAATCAGCAACAATTATTGAAGATTTCCAGAGGACTTCACCATTGAAATTCACCAGAGCTATAGTGAAACTGACAATGCCCACGTGCATGGCAGCTGGATGCTGGAATACATCCGTTAAAAGTGTAAAAGATTTGTTATTCCACCTTTCTGATTCCTGATCCTCCACGGACGGGTTGGTCGTTGGATTGCCAACTCAAGAGGGAGGATTTGCCATCGAACTTCTGGCCAGAGAAAAAACACGTAATATGTAGCCAACATTTGGAAGAAGAATGTTTTCAAGATGACTTGGATAATAGCGCGTTGTGACAAACACCAGATACAGCACTGGGACTTGATCAACAGCTGATACCGCACCGTGACGTCACAATCCAGTAGGTGGCAGTAGTGTTCTTTGGCAAACATGGATGCCTCCAGTAAAGCACATTCAGATGAAAATTACTCTGAATTAAAAACACTGATCAATTACATGTTCTTGCAGATGTTTGAATTCTGAATATGACCGGACTTTTCCTTTAAAAAAAATAAAAGATCAAAGAAATAAAATGAAAATAAAGGGAAAAATTCACATTTAAGATGACGAGCGATAGCAGGGACAGATTTAGGAAAATTGTGGCCCTAGGCAGAGACAGGCAGGGGGCCCTCTGAACTGAGAAGACAACACATCAAACAGACCATTTATACAGATAGAGAAATGTTAATAGAATAGACATCCATTATTAGTTCTAGGTTTTGTCCCTCTCTTCTTGTCCCTTTTCTTCTTGTTTTCCTTTCTATTTTTTGTACTCAGCTGACTTTTTATTCTGTCTCTAAATGAATGAAAGGTTTTTTCAAGCACTAAGCTCACTTAGCTGATTGCTCCTTCCTGTGTTTCCAAAAAGGCGACGGCTAAAGTAAATGCTGAAACACACTTGATATTATAAGCGTTCTGATGGCAAGGATTTTTATCAAAAAACATAGTTATTGTGCACAAATAAGGTATAGTTGTATTAACCATAAATGTAAAAGGATTTTTATGGGGCCCCCAGGAACTTGAGGCCCTAGGCAACTGCCTAGTTTTGCCTAATGATAAATCCGTCCCTTAGCGACAGACTAAAATAAGCAGCTCTGCTGTGATGATAAATGAGCTGAACATGAAGAGTCTGCTGAGCCTAAAGCTTATATAGATGAAAAAGAAAATGAAAATAAAACCTTGAAAGTTTCCCATCAAAACAATCAAACTTCAACCAAAAAATTTTCAAATATAAAGGAAATGAAACTTAAATTATTTCTGATTAAAGGAACCAGCAGTTTCTGAACATCTCAGGTTCTCAGGCAGAGAAACTCAACACTGCCTCCATTTCTGTGCTTCTGGTTCTGAAAGCACAGAGGAGACGGTTCTGTAAAGACCAGAGGGTTCTGGTTCCGACCCAACCATCGCCTCAAAAAGCCCAATAACTTCCTGTCTAAAGTCAATCCTTTCATGTTCAGGATTTTAGTCCTGGTTCTGCTGGGACCCATGTTCATGGTGCCGGTCCAGACTCTGACAGCAGAGTTCTGGATGATCCGTTCTATAGAGACCAGTAAAGACACTGGTCCTGTGATCCCAATCTACTGGGAGTGAAGGCAGGAAGCAGTGTTTCCTGTTTAGACAGGAAGTCCTCATTCTGCTGATTTATTACACTTTTAATTTAGGAGATGGCGTAAAAAACATAAGTCATCATGAAAGAAAAGCATCAGATAGCAACAGAAACAGGAAGTAGAAATATTTTTAGGTTTCAATAATCCGCCCAGCTGTACGTGAAACAAAGGCAGGGCCGGATTCACCATTAGGCAATACTAGGCGGTTGCCAAGGGCCCCAAGTTCCTGGGGGCCAACAAATATTAATTGTGCACATTAATTATGTTTTTAATAAAAATAATTTTGCTAAAATGCCATCAGTACACTTATATATTAGGCGTGTCTCTGCCTCACATCAACCAAAGCCAAATGACGCCTCTGAGGGAGGCTATTTGACCCGTTACGTTTGGGCTGATTCAGTCGTCCAGATTCCTACGGTTCTGAAATCATCCCTCTGGGTCTCCTGATGCTCAATGTATTTTCTCCTAATGAAGGTCTGTGTCGCATCACTCCTCTGAAGCCATTTCTGCTGTTGCAGGGATACCGACATTCCAAGGAGTACATCGCCACCCAGGGCCCGCTGCCCGAGACCCGCAACGACTTCTGGAAGATGGTTCTGCAGCAGAAATGCCCGATCATCGTCATGCTGACACAATGCAACGAGCGCCGAAGGGTGAGGAGCCGGTCTGGTGGCAATCCGAACGCCGCAAAGCAAAACGTTAAAGGAAATGTTTACTATTAAACACAGCGATTAAAGGTCGTTAGATCAGCTGTCACTGATCTAACGACCTTAACATCCTCACTTTTCTCTGAAATGATTTTCATCCATGGTTCTTTAAATGCTTCTGCTTTATGAACAAACTGAGATAATTCACGACAAAAAGGAGGCGTTATGAAATAATCTCTGAGAAACAGTCTGGCTTGTTATGAGAACCATTGTTTTTATCCCAAACACTTTCTAATGCCGTTTCTCAATATGTGTACTTGTGTGTTCTCGTGTAGTAGTGACACGTATTCACCCTCAGCCCTAGTACTGGTCCAATTCACAAGAACAGCAGACAGAGAACGGAGAAAGTCCCCAGATGTTGTTCTCTCCCCTCCCTATTTACCCAGCATGCATCAGAGCAGACTTGTCCATTCTTGAGATTGACAGCTGTCCCAGAATGCACTGCAGCAGCAGCAGCTTTCAATGGAGCGCTTACTGAGCTCAGAGTATCAAGTTAAAAGTTCTCTTTTCTGTTGCCATTCTTCAGTAAATGTAAGTTTTTAAGATCATATGAGGTGAGAACATTAAACTTTTAATTCAATTCTATTCAATTTATTTCTATAGCGCCAATTCACAACACATGTCATCTCAAGGCACTTTACAGTTCAACCAGATCATCCAGTCACATTGATTCAAAGTTTTCTATCTACTGAAAACCAGTTGACTCATTGACCCTCACACTAAGCATGCTTGTAGAGACAGTGGAGAGGAAAAACTCCTTTTTAACAGGAAGCAACCTCCAGTCTAAGGCTAACGGCAGCCAGGGCTAACGTTAGCCCGTCTGCAGCAGCACACTCTCTGCATAGCCGTGTGTGAAGGACCGCTGGCTATCATGGATAAGTTTTTGTTTTATTGGACAAAATGTTCATTTGATTTTTCTAAGCCTAGGTAGTCCTTTTTAGTAGTGGGATAATACACTTAGAGTCTGTGTTGCCATACAAGCCTTATGTAAGACTTTAACATTTTTGCGGCTCCGAATAGATTTGGTTTTTTTGTTTGTTTTTTTTTTAGTCCAATGTGGCTCTTTGAGCATTTTGGGTTGCCGACTGTAATAGGATAAACAGCTCCTCTGTCTTAGACTCCATGTGGTCTTGCAGCTCTGAGGCCTGGATGAATGAAACGCACTCATGAATCAATATATGGAAAGGTCATTAATAGCAGATTGATCTTTTTTCTGTCGTGTTTCCAGGTGAAATGCGATCATTACTGGCCGTTCACAGACGAGCCGGTGATGTACGGTGACATCAGCGTGGAGATGCTTTCTGAGGAAGGCTCTCCGGAGTGGATCATCCGGAAGTTTCGACTCGGATACGTGAGTTTTCTCCTCTGAAGGGACGTTTTTTTGGAAAACTTTAGATCGAGTCACCCATAGATATTTGTGCCTCCGTCAGGCGGACGAGACTCTGGACGTCCTCCATCTGAACTACACCTCGTGGCCGGATCACGGCGTTCCCACCGTCAACGCCATCGAGAGCATCCTGCAGTTTGTGCACATCGTACGGCAGCAGGCTAACAGGACCAAAGATCCAATAGTCGTCCATTGCAGGTCAGTCAGCGGCTGGTTCTGAAAGGTCCAGTTCTGGAGAGCAGCAGGGAGCTTTGTTCAGGGGCGTATTTAGGAAATTTGGGGCCCTAGGCAAAGACAGGTATTTGGGACCTCTGAATTGAAAAGACAACACATAAAACAGACCCATTATACAGATACAGAAATTTTAATAGCATAGACATCCATTATTTGTTCTAGGTTTGTCCCTTTTCTTGTTGTTTTCCTCTCTATGTTTTGTACTCAGCTGACTTTTCATGCTGTCTCAAAATGAGTGAAAGTGATTTTTTCCAATCACTAAGCTCACTGATTTTTATTTTATTTTTTTTTAGCTTTTATGGCACTAGTGGCTCGCTTTTTCTACAGCAGGCGGACAAGAAACGGGGTATGAAAGAGAGGGGGAGAGATGCGGGAAAGGACAAGCAGACAAGATACCAATCTACTCGCTCTGGAGAGCAGAGTTGCTGCTTTTAGATGTTGTCGCCAAAGTGTCCAGTAGCAGAAAGAAGTCGCTAGATTTGGCGCTAGGTGCTTTTTTGAAATAAAAGCCCTAGAGGGGTTTGAAAAGGCGCTAAATGTAGCGACAAAAGCGCTAATTTGACATCACTGCTCTTTGCATCGTTTGTTTTCAAATGGTTTGCTGCTGTCTGTTTGGACCTTTCTGAACATGTGCAACAAATGGACTGATCCAATATGGTGGACACTGAGGGGGGGGGGCTGAGACACTTAATATTATAAGTGTTCTGATTTTTATCCGAAACCTAATTAATTTGCACAAATGAGGAGTAGTTGTATTATTTATGCAGAGTTTTATGGTCCCCCCAGGAACTCATTTGCACTAGGTAACTGCCTTTTATTGCCCAGTGGTAAATCCCTCCCTGGCTGTGATTAAACAGAGTCTGGGTGAAGCAGAGAGGTCATTTCTTTGTTCATTAATCGTTGGACTTTCCAGAACCTGCCTGAAAAGTATTTAGATTGTCTGAATAATTAAGGAAACCTGATGAAAAGCTGGAGGTTCTGGAGCCAGAACCAAACTGTGAAGATTTGTGTCAATGAGCAGCGAGTCGTCTGATAAACAACCAAGATCCGATTTCTGTGTCTGTTTCAGCGCCGGCGTCGGCAGAACCGGGACCTTCATCGCTATGGATCGCCTCATGCAGCACATCCGAGAGCACGAGTTCGTGGACATCCTGGGCATGGTGTCAGAGATGAGATCCCATCGACTCTCCATGGTCCAGACTGAGGTGAGGAACCTGAGCTCCAGAAAAACACATGAAAAGCAGAAGCTGCTGGAGGAGGCTGCAGGTCTACTGAGACCTTCCCTGTTTGTCTCCAGGAGCAGTACGTCTTCATCCACCAGTGCGTCCTCCTGATGTGGCAGAAGAAGAAACAGCAGTCCATCACCTCTGATGTCATCTACGAAAATGCCAGCAAGACATAATGAGACGCCTCCAGACGTGAGTCTAAGGTTTCCCTTCAGAACCTTAATGATAGATGATCTGCAGTTACGGAATGTCTCCTTTTTTTCCTCCTGCTTTTAGAAAACTTGCTGTTTTTGCCAGTGTTGTATTGTAACGAAGTAAAAATACTTCACTACTGTACTTATGTATATTTTGGAGTACTTTATACTTTCCAAGAGTATACATTTTTTTTGAGAACTTTCACTTTTACTTCAATACATTTACGAACTTAATTGCATACTTTTACTCCGATACATTTTCAATGTTTGGTTTAGTTACTAAGTAAAAAAAATAAATAAAAAAAATCAATAAATACAATTAAAAAACCCACCTACTGACTACAAAGTCGGGTCTTGCCTGGGCTTGTTCATCAACACCAATAGGATACACCTGTTTCGCAACACTTGGTTGTTTATATTATTTTAAGTGAATTTAACCTTCAAAGTTTACCAAAATGTAAAAAAAAATGTTATTCAAACTGCACTACTTTTTACTTTTACTTTTCACTACATTACTTGAGTACATCTATTTTTACAGTAATTCTGATACTTAAGTACAAGCCATTTCAGATACTTTAAGACTTTTACTCAAGTAACATTTCCGTCAGTGACTTAGACTTTTACCAAAGTCATATTTTGGAGAGGTACTTATACTTTTACTTGACTCCGAGATTTCAGTACTTTATACAACACTGGTTTTTGCAGCTGAGCTTTTTCTCCAGAACCTCCCAGCAGACCGTTAGCATGCTACTGTTAGCAGACCTGAGCCTAAAGCCTGGTTTATGCTCAGAAGCCAGGTCGTCTGCATGTGTGTCGCGTTAACGCAGATATTCCTCCCGCCTTCCGCAGACATTCTACAACACCTCCCCAAAATTGTAGTTGACCGCAGACAGGAGGCCTCTGTTTGGTTAATTCTACATCCGCTCTACACTATGCGTATTTCCTGTTTGGTACCTAATGGCAGAAACTCTAGCCGTAGTGCCGTCCTCAACTCCTGGCACGCCTCGGGCGCTATCCCAGACACCGTTCAGGACGCTAGTTTGTAGCTCTGTGTGACAGTCTGTTGGTTTGCACCTGAAGCCAAAACACTCAGCGCTACGGCCAGTCTTTGGGAACACTCACTGGTGAACTGTGTGTCGTCTGCCGTTGGATGAGGGGTTGTAGACGGCGTACAAGCTCGTCAAACCGACAAACGAACACCCACAATCCTAGCTAGTTCGTGACTGTCCTAATTGGCTAAAGGGCTGGTTATATACCCTCTGCAGCAGTGTGTCGCAGATATTTTAGATTTATGCCCAATATTGAAGCGTGGTCTGCGCTGTTATTCCACGCCACAACGCCAGAGGGACAATCACGAACTAGTTGTAGGTCTAGATACGGCCGAGATGGTGAGGAAGTTGGAGCAACTTTTATGCGACAACGCAGGGACATGAAGGTGAAACAGTGCGGGGATCCAGGTGGAAAAAGAGTGCCAGCGTTCTTGCGCACCTCGCTCTTCTGCCGGGTCCAACTTCAATGGCGGTCATAAAAACAAAACAAGCCGGTTAGGTACCAAACAGGAAATACTCATAGTGTAGAGCGGATGTAGATTTGACCAATCAGAGTCCTCCTGTCTGTGGTCACCTACAATTTCGGAGAGGTGCAGCAGTGTCTGCAGAAGGGGCGGGGCATATTAACGTTCACTGAGACACACATGCAGACGACCTGGATTCTGAGTATAAATCGGCCTGTATACACTTAAGCTTTGCCCTGCTTGTTGTCTTGCAGGCTGTGAACTCTTCAGCACCGGCTGTGCTTCAGGCATCCATTCTCTGTAGAAGTCGACCCGCTTCATCATCAGAATCAGCAACACGACAGAGAAAACTTTTCATTTGAGTTGATGGAGTTCTGCCTTAAGGAGCTTTCACTGACTGACCTTCGATGTTGGACTGAAAACCCATCCAGGCTGTTCTGCAGCTACCACCAAACTCCTCTGTGGGTTTCAGGCCGGCGAGTTTTTCCATTAAATCTAGTTTTTTTTTTCTTTTTTCTTTTTTTCTCAGGATTTGCTGGAAAACCAGCGAGCACACTGACCTCTTTGCTTTGGTCCGATTTTGGTTCTGCTTCACTCACTGTTGGCAGAGAGCAGCTTATAGGACATAGAAGGTGTTGATTGTACACTGCCGTTAGAACTGATCCCAGAACCGACTGCCAGGCTCAACAGAACCGACCCGAACCAAGCAGTCAACCAGCAGGAGAACTCATTAGATCAAGCCCAGCCCAGAGATCTGGGCCAGAACCCCCAACAAAGGATCAGCTGTCTGGATGTTTGCTGGGAACTGGAAGGTACCAGTCTGGTTTGTTTCAGACGGTTCAGACGGACCACTGTGGTTTAAATTTGCCCTGAGGCCTCGGAGCGGCTGTTGGGAAGGACCGACACTGGGCCGGACGGCGAGACGCCGAACCAGATGGACATCAGGGAGGAGGAACGTCTGAAGATCAGCTGCTGAAACAACAAACATCCAGAACCACAGATCAGTCCATTTCATCGGAAGTGGCGCAGAAGCAGAAGCTGAAAGGGACGAAGGTTTGATGAGGAGCTGCTGTCGTTTAACAGACTAAAGGTTCAGTCCGGATCCTGCTGCTCCTTATTTACCTGAAAGGAACCGTCTGCCGGGTTTTCCACATCCTGGTTACATGAATTAAATCCCAGCACCAATTAACCGTTCCCTCTTTTAGTTCCACTTACCTGATTCAAATCTCCAAAAGTCATTGAACCTGAAAAAAAAGTCCAACTCAGTGATCGGCTGTTAGCTAACCACACTTCCTTCAACCTTTTTTTTTAGGAATTAGACCTAAAAACCTGTTTGCTCTTTACCACCTTAAGATTCCTGATTTAAGGTGGTCTAGAGGAAAACTTTATGAACATTTGTAGGATTGACGTCTTCAATCCAAAATCTCAAGCTGCTGTTGTCATCCTGAGATCTAGATGGCAGTAAAGGATTTAAATTTGGCTGCATTCATCACTGAAATGTTTGTCTTATAAATTTGCAAAACAAATCAGAAAAATATATATTTTTAAATTCATGGTATAAAAATGAACTTCTTTTTAGAGGATGGTTAAAATGAATGAGGCCCCCTGGTGGCCATTCTGTGAAGCGTCTGCTGCTTCATTCATATCAGCTCCTCTGAGTTTGGATTGTTTTTCTCAGTTGGAGCTGCAGTTTCGCTCCATGACGTTTTTCTGAAGCGCTGCGACCTGCTGAACCCAAAGTTTTACTCCAGAAATACACGGTGTCATCAAAATAAAAGCTCAGCTTCTCCTAGTGTTCATATTTAGGAGCATCAGGGCTTTTTTTAGTTTAAGTTTTATATTTTCTTTCTTAGGAAATTTGGCACCATTTCAACTTTTGTTTTGTTTAAAAAATCTGGATATAAAGGAAAGAGAAGTTGAACAATATCCCAGAGTTATTAATGAATAAAAAAACTAAAGTATTACATTTTAATTTCAGTATTTAACCCTTTTATCTGAGGTCTACCTGTTGATTATGAACCAAGTAGTGATGCCGTATTATCAGCTTCTTGTTGCTATGTAGGTTCTGTCAGTTGTTTAGGTACCAGATCAGTACTTTAACTGGATTTTATGATGTTTATGCATCAGTTTTTTCTGCAGAGCACCATCTAAAGCTTTTATTTTGGCGGGTATTTAACAAACAGAGTATTTTGAGGACACCGTGTGTTTTTGTTGCACGGCTTTTAGTGAATGTGAGCAACAAAAAGCCCAGTTTTTGTTAAACAGCTCGGTGTTGTGGCCTTGTGGTTCCGCATGTGAATCTTGAGACGTTCCTCTGAGCTTCAGTGTTTGGGTTCAGTCGCCTCCATCTAGTTTGGTTCCACTTCACTGTTAGGTATCGGATGTACTGTACATACTGCTGATGAACTGCTCGTCATTGCTGAGGACTTCTTGTGAAACTGTTGCTTTAGGTTTTTGTTTTTTTTCTAAGGTTGTAAATGTAAATCTGGATTCTGAGCCAGAACTGGTTGGGACTCGCCGTTTGAAGGGACAAACCCGCTGACGGTTCTCTGGACTCTCTGAAGACTTTCACGGTTCTTTCTCTTGCTTAGTGTGTCCAGTCGAAACTCGTACGTCATTGGTGCCATTTCTCTTGTGCATTGTGTCACTTAAAGTTTGACCTGAAACTGTCACCGAGTTTTAATGTGTTGGAACAAAGTAAAATGTTGCAGATATTTTTGTTGTCTAATTTTATTACATGTTCACTGAATTTAAAGCAGTTCTGAGGTTTTGCCTTTACTTTAATAATCAAACTCTTTGCAACAGGAAGATGTTTTAGGAGCTGAATCCCAGGAACCGTGTCAAGAAGGTAAATCTAGAAAATGTTGAGGTTTTTTAGATCAATAAAGATTTGTGATCTGTCCACCCACCATAACTTCACTAACACATTATGCTCTAAAGTGGGGGCGCCGGGGGGACTCGGATATATGGGAGAAAAATAAGGCCTTTTCTGTTTTGCTTTAACACACTGATGTGAAACTGACACTTATTTAGTTTTAAATAGAATGATTCTATAGGGTATCTGGTCCTTAAGGTCTCTAATAGGGTGTGTAACATTGGTTGGAAAGAAAATGGCATATTTGCAGTTCTATGAGCACTAATGTTAAAAGCCCTAGAATGAAACAACAGGTTTTCTTCCTTTTATGGTATGATCATGAATATTTAGATGAGCTGTGCTCTGATTGGTTGGTTAAAAACGAGCGAAGCTGCTGAGCAAAGACGCATCATAGCAACAAGCACTCACTCACTGAAACATCGAGATTGTTGATACGGTAGGGTGACCAGATGTCCTCTTTTTCCAGACATATCCTTCTTTTCATACCTAAAAAAATGTCCAGGGGAGGAATCTTAAAATCGTCCGGATTTTCGTGAAATAAAGTGCAGCTGGCCTGAACCAAACAAGGCACCATTCCAGAGTTTACACCAACGCTGTGCTTAATTTGGATTTGCCTGTTTTTTAATGGAAGTTTAGAATTGTGAGATTTGCATAGAAAGGAGGTGTTGATGGGGTTTGAGCTTCTCTGTACGTCCATTTCACCCACTGAACTATCGTTATTTATCTATGACAATGGAAACTCGGTTTTGCATTCTATGACCCCTTTAAAGATCGGACTTAGATGGGTCAGAACCAGATATTTGTGCGGTTCTTACCAGCCCAGCCCTCAGAACCACAATATAAATAGGGGCCGGCTAGCTCAAGTGGTAAGTCACCCATCCTGCAAACAGGAGACCTGGGTTGGTATCCCAGGTGGGGGGGAATGAGCTGTCAGTATGGATCCTTAAGCAAGACTGTTCACACTAGTGGGGCAGTGTGCCTGAGCAAAGACCCTTAAGACCCTTAACCTACATCTGCTCCCTGGTCCCTGTTTTTTTATTTTGACCAAAATCACCTGATATTTACGATAGAAGATTACGGCCACTGTAAAAGTAAAAAAAAAAAAAAAAAAAAAAAAAATGAACATGTTTTCTAAATATTATTTCAGTTAAATATAGGAAAAAAGTCAAAATTCTGACTTTAATCTCAAATTCTTTTTCCTCAGAATTCTGACTGAACCCTGACAGCTAACAAACATGTTAGCATCAAGCTGTAGCCATGTCTGTTTTAGAGACGAAACTAGCTCTGTTGTTTTAATCACCTTCTGCTCTTCCGTTAATGAAATAGCATCACCAGGGACGCCTTGGCCACTTAAAAAGTCGCCTAATTCCCTTATTTTCCACCAATGTGTTACTGGCCCTCCCAAACAACTCACATCTTTGTCAGTGAAGCTGAGTGCTCCACATCTCTTCCTTCATGGTGACCATCTACATTAAGATCCACAATTCTAAGATTAAAGTCAGAATTTTGACTTTTTTCCCCATATTAAACTGAAATAAAATTTAAAAATCAATTAACTTTTTGTATTCTTTCAGTGGCCCTAATCCTCTTCTGTAGATATTGTACCTTTTTGTTATTATTTTATCTTTTAGTCTGCTGTCCACACATCAGTTAGTATTTTACTTTAGACTTAGGCAACTTTTATTGTCATTAGTTATTTTTTTAAATGACAGCTGGTCTAATAAATCCTCTAATGAGGAATAAAGTTAGTACTTGATTTATTTTTTATTTTTCACACAGATACAGTTGTTTCCCCTCCTCACCGGCTGGTGGCGGTGGTGAGCCTTGTTAAACTTTCAGAAGGAGAAGCTATCGTTAGCTTAGCTTAGCTTAGCTGCGTAGTTTCTGGCGGCTGTCATGGCTTCGTTCCGGGACTGGAGGGCCTTCATCCGGCAGCGGCTGGCGGCGGCCGGTGACGAGGTTTTGTCGGCCTGTGAAGACACGGTGGTCCAGTGCGAGGAGGAGAACCGGCTGCAGAAGAAGATGATCGATGGGATGAAGTCCGAGATGGAGGAGCAGCGAGCAGGTAGGGACCCTGAATGCATCACAGCTGATGGTTCTGCCTCCTTCTGTCCCACATCATCCTGTGATTAATGTTTATTATTAACGCCTCATCATCATCTTTGACAATATTCTATTTTTAGGTGATTTGAACAATTAGAAAGAAAATCATCTATTAAAGAAAGAGCCACCAGGCTGCAGATGATGTTCCAATTTTAATCCTGGGAAATGAGGCCCAGTGTTCAGCATGTAGTTTAATCCTGTCAAACCGGTGGTGGCAGCTCATGCTGTGGGACAGGGGAGATGGGCGGAGCCTAATCCAGAAGCATCCTGGAAGAAAAAAGGGATGTGTTCTAATTCATGGGCTGCGTTCACTACCACATATACATCCAGGTGTCCATAAATAATGTAATTATGGTTCTAAAATTACTTATTTCTATCCTTGACTCACTAAATAATGCTAATAAACATCTTTGAAAAATGTTTTATGACTTGTGAGACAATTTTGATGCTTTTTACATTTTTTTTTGTGTGAAACTGCTTCTCTGATGTCCTCATTGGACATGCTCAGAGCAGTCCGACTAAATCTGATTAAACCATGTTTATCTGCATTTTAGTTGTTAAATCCAGAGCCGAAAAAGCTATTTCCCGGAAATAGCGTAGGATCCCATTTCCAGGGCAGATCGGGCACAGAGTGATAAAACAGAAAGGATTTTAAGGCATTTATTTTCTCGGGAAATACATTATTAACTTTTCAAACATATTTTAGTGCGTTTACTGTTTTTGGAGAAGGAAAAACCTTATTTATGTCTTTTTAACAAAATTAAATCGAGGGCGACCTGGATGTATATCTGAGTGCCCAAATGACCTGATGGCGCATGATGGATCATGCTTCCAGGACGGATCGGGTAGTGACAGGCACCCCCCTCTTGGATGTTATGGGCGCCGCCATGTTGATTTGCTTGTTTCCCTCTAGTGGGCAGTAGTACTGTTGGACAAAGCATGCTAGCAAGATATGTAAACAGTCGTAAGGGACCGAGGACAGCACGGTTAACTGATTCGAGCTCGGTCGGAACTCGGCACGGATCGGTTTCAGAGGGGTAGTGGAAATGGTGCTAATGTATCTCCATTTATTGTCAGCCATTGAGGCGAGAAAAACTTTTAACAAAAGCAAACAGCTAGCTTAACTTGACTGTAAACATTTTGATCTAACTGACCAATCAGAAAATTGTGACATTATGCTGAGCCCTCTAGCTTTTCCTGCAGGGCAAATCTGAAATCTGATTGGTTGAAGAAAACGTTCTTAACTAATATTTGCCTCTGGGCAGATTTGATTAGCATAGCAACAAGCTAAGGCTAAAACCTAATGCAGCATTTGTTCACCTGCAAGAAAATCCAGAGTTTAAAGATGTTTTTTTTATATGTCCCTGAATCCAGACCTCCTCCAACAACGTGACATAAAAGAAGAAGAACAGAAAGTTCTGCTTGATGAGCACCTTTCCAGCGAGGAGAGAAGTTCCACCCTGAGAGAGGAGGGTTTTGAGCCTCCTCAGATGAAGACGAAGGAGGAGGATCCAGAGGCGATGCTGATTAAAGAGGAAGAACAGGAGGAGCCCTGCACCAGCTCACAAGCAGAGAAGGTGCAGGAGAAAATGAAGGTTTCCTGTGAGGAAACATCCAGTGGAAGTGAGTCCGCTCCTGAGGTCAGCAGGTCCGCCTCCAGCCAGAGGAATCGCCGTAGGCCCAAAGCCAAACTCTGCGTTTGCGAAATTTGTGGCAAATCTCTCACACAGCAAGGCTTAGCGATCCACATGAGGATTCACACCGGCGAGAAGCCGTTCTCCTGCCAAAGCTGCGGGAAAAGTTTCCGTCACCTCCCCTCCTTGGATCTCCACATGAAAACCCACACCGACGAGAAGGCTCACGCCTGCAGGAAATGCGGGAAAACGTTCAGAAGAAGCGACAAACTCCTGCTGCACGAGAGAACGCACAGCGACCAGAAGCTCTACCTCTGCAACGTCTGCGGAAAGAGCGTCGCCGACCCGTCGGCTTTCAGGAGGCACCTGACCATCCACACGGACGAGAAACCGCACACCTGCAAAATCTGCGGCGAGAAGTTCAAACACAGCAACACCCTGCTGTGCCACAGGAGGGCGCACTCGGGCGAGCGGCCGTACGTCTGCAGGCTGTGCGGCAACAAATTCGTCAGCGCGTCAAAGCTGAAGAGGCACACGAAAACGCACACCGACGACAAACCTCACGTCTGCGAATACTGCGGGAAGAGATTCATCCGGCTCCACCGGCTGAGGGACCACGCCAGGACGCACACTGGCGAGCGGCCGTTCAGCTGCCACACCTGCGCCAAAGACTTCACCTGCCCCTCCTCCCTAAAGGCTCACCTGAAAACCCACACAGGTGAGCCATCTCAGACATAAACCAGCTCTGAAGATGTTTGCCCTCGATTGACGAGGATTCAAAGAACTGGTTCCTGTTTCAAATCTTGGAGTCGATGGCTGAACCCAACAGCCTCCATGTCGGTTCTGGAGGAAAATGATTTTCACGGTGCGTTCAAACTGAGCGCAGTGTCCGCAATGATTTCCTCACACCACCGCTCTGCATTTCATTGTTTACACCCCTGGATCGCATCATCAAACAGGAGGAGCTTCAGCTGTGTGAAGCTGAAGCAAATAGACTGAATGGTTCATTAGTCCAGGTTTGAGCATTTCAAATGGTCATTTTGTAAAAATGTAAATAAATGAACTAAAGAAAAGATCATGTGTGCTGCTGTTGTTTCAGAGATATTAAAGGTCACCCACAGGTCAACTATCTTATTATCTAGCCTACTTTTTCAGTGCTTCTTGATTTATGCAGGTAAAACTGCACTTTCAGCTGATGATGTCACCACCCCAGCATCTAATTTGGTAGTGTTTTTAACCAATCTATATTGGTACGAGGGCAAACCAATACAAATTAGTCACATTAGCCAAAACACTTGTGTTTAATCACAACTTTCAAAAGTCTGAGATGGGTCCTAAACCATCAACTACAGGAGTAGAAGTCCATCTCTAACAGCTGAAACCATTAACAAGATGACAGTTTTCAAGAAAGCAATACTAGTTAACAACCATTACACTTGTAAACAGTGGCTTGCTCAGATTTTGATCATTATATTGTTTAACAATGAAAAGTTGTCTAACCAAACTCATTTAAACCAACTAGATTGGTTGGAAATAAAACGAATCTATTTTTAGAATATCTCTAAACTCTATCCAACTCTCCTACAAACTTCCACATCTTGACTGTTTAAATGCCTGCTAAAGTTGATTATTTGGTTCATCTCATAACATCACTACCAAACAGGCTGCAGCAAACCATTTGAAAACAAACGGTGTGATGAGCAGTGTTGCCATCTTAGTGCTTTTGTCGCTTTATTTAGCGACTTTTCAAACCCCTCTAACACTTTTGTTTTAAAAAAGCACCTAGCTGCAAATCTAGCAACTTTTTTCTGCTACTGGAGACTTTGGAGACAACATCTAAAAGCAGCGAACTCTGCTCTCCAGAGCAAGTAGATTGGTAACCCCGCCTCCTGCTCTCCATGCCCGTCTTTGCCTAGGGCCCCAGATTTCCTAAATCCGCCCCTGCCATGAACAGTCTCAGATTCAGGAAATTTTGACGTGTTTTTCCTCAAACATATGAATAAAAAGTAAAATCTTTGTGCTCAGATGTTTCTGTCTGAGTGGAGGAAGAAGATGTTGAGCTAAGGACCAACCTTTAGCAGCTTTTCTATCGTAGATGGTGACCTTTGGTTCTACTGCATGGAACTGAGAGAACAAAGATAAAAGTGTGGCTTCATTAACCAGCAGACATCACAGCGCTAACCCATCATAACTGAAACACTGCAGCTGTTTGCCTTCATTTGCTTGTTTTTTTTTTTTTGTGATCGGGTTAAATAATTGTGGTTTACACATTTAGGTACTTATCATTCTTCAGTTCTCTTATTTGGGTTGCTAGTATCTTTATTATATTTTTGTTTTTTTTTAACTGCTCTTATCTCCATGAGCCCTGGAAATCTGCCCTGACAAAGATGGCAGCCAGGATTTCTGCTCTTCGGCTTTTTATATTTAAATTTTAATGTGTTTTAATTTCATTTCTTGATTAAGTTCAGTTTAACCCTTAATAGTGTTATTGGAATCCAGGACCAGACCTTATCACCTTTAACGTTAAGAAAAGATGGATATTTTGTTGATGTAATAACAAGAAACGCCAACTTGACCGAACATATTGAGAAATATAACAAAAGTGCTTCTATAAGAAATAAATGAAAAACACTGAGAGGGAAAGAGACACATTTTGTTTGGTACAACATAACCTTGAAGCCTTAATCCTGATAATCCACTTACATTTTTTAGTTTATAAACCTAAATATAATTGTTAACTAGGCTTATTAACTTTTTAACTTTTCAATTAGGTTTTTATCTTTTTTTCTTTACTTTTATCCAACTTAATTTACTGTAGGTAATATACGATTGAAGGGCTCATCTAATTGGTCAAATACCAAAATAAGATGTGCAGCCATGTAGCAGCATCTTTGCTGAATGGCTGGATATACATCTTGTGCTTCTAGATCTATGCAAGTGATGAAAAACGGTAACTTGCCCTATAAACGGCTAACGATTTGAACTGGTCTGAGTTACTGGACTGTCATAATTGGTCATAATGGTTCCACTCTAATGAATCTTTTGAGCAGTGATGCTTTGTTATGCAGTCTGTTGGTTTGGTCTCTTTCATAAACTTTAGCTTTTTTGTTAACTGAATTTTTTGGGGTCAAAATAAAAAGCTTCTTTCCTGTTTTACTGTGACTCTTTATGCCTTTTAACCCAAACTGTGTGAAATCACAGACCAGCGGTGTCAGAGTCGATGATGTTGAAAACGGAGAACATCTGAGTCAGACAGGCAGCTGCTATATATAGATAATAAATAAATCTTTCTAATTTTACGGATCATTTGATTAAAAAGATCCACAGTTCTGACCCACAGGGATAAACCCTGTTAGGCCCTGAGGTCCAGGTGAGTTAAAACTGGGTCCAACCTCCTCTGAAGTCTTTCCTAAATGATCACATCTTATCCAGATAGATTTTATTCTGTAAATACTTTAATAAAATCAGTTTTAGGTTTGAATAAATTGATCTGTAGTGTTATTTTTTGACCACAAGAGGGCGACATTGTGTCAGTATTATAAACAAAAACCAATCAGTGGAGCAGATCTAATCATATATGTCAAACTGTAGCTTTAACTCCTGAATCACTTTTACAGATTCATGAACATATATTTACAGATAGATATATACATGTAGAATGTTTGAAAGAGGAGAAATATCTAGTTTTTCACTAAAACTGTCCAGTTTTCTGGCTTGTTTCCATCTTCCAAAGTTTGTCCAACAAACACATCATTGTTTGCTTTAGTGAACCTCCTCCCTTGGATGTTGTTCTCCACTGAGGACAGGATGTGGATAGACGGGTCTATAGATCTGGATCACAGCTGACATTGAAAACTAAACTAAACAGGAGGAGCCAGAGAGGTTCATCCATTACCACTAAAAACTAGGTGGAGGTGACCTGATGAGTTTATCTGTTCACCTGCATGAGCCACTCTCAACCATTATCCATCCTATTCTTAAAAAATATTTTGTAAAAACGTTATTCAACAACATCTGAAATTAAATCGGTGTGTTAAAAGAATCAAAAATGTTAAGCTATCTGCAGATTTCTGGCATTTTAAAGAATTTAACAAAATAAGAATAAAAATGTAACGAAAAACAATCAATTACAGGCAGAAAAAAACATTTTTCCAAACCAATTTTCTTTATAACATAAATTATGGAACACAGGAGATGGAGGTTTGGTGCTTGGTGATGCTTTCAATTCTATTCAGTTTATTTCTATAGCGCACTTTACAGTTCACAGTTCATACGGTCTAATTGATTTAAAGTTTTCTATCTAAGGAAAACCAGTTGATTGCATTGACTTATTGACTCAAATGCAATCCGTCACACTAAGCATGCTTGTAGCGACAGTGGAGAGGAAAAACTCCCTTTTAACAGGAAGAAACCTCCAGCAGAACCAGGCTCAGTGTGAGCGGCCATTTGCTGAGGCCCACTGGGGTTCAAGGAGAAGCAGAGATACAAAAGGAAACTGTAAAAGGCGGCCATGTCCAGGAAACACACAGCCGGACAGATAAGCTCCAAGCGGAGGATAAAGAGAGCACATCTAGTCAGTCACGGTCAGAGAAACAGGACTACACTGAAAAACAGGCCGATCTCCAACATCTAGAAACAAAGGTGTTGATGGCAGCAGCACAGCTGATTATTCTCTCCAGGATGGAGTCACAGCCAAACAGGAACAGACCAGATGTTCCAAAAGCAGAAAGAGCAGAACGTTAGAGATTAAACTAACGCATTCTGCTGAGTGAGAGAATAGAGATAGAATGAAGCAGAATGAATGTCTATGTCCTCCAGCAGTCTAAGTCAATAGCAGCATAACTATAGAGATAGCTCTGATCTGACCTTTGGGAACGATGAACCAAAAATGACCCAAGAACAGAGCCCTGAGGAACCACGCCTGGTCTCTGCACACAGAGCTGAAATCAAACCTTTTCCAGTCCACAGATCAAACCAAGGAAAGTCTCTGGATTTGCTGAAAAAATACAGCCTTTGAACCAGGATCATGTAGTTGATCAACTTTTGTTAGAGATGTTCTTGATCTGGGATTTTTTATTATTTGGGAAAATTTTTGTCTTTTTGTTCGTATAGCTGATGCATCCTGTTTCTTTCATTGAAAGCCTAAGTGTTTCTTTGTTCTGTAGAACATAAGGAGAAAAAGAGGAACAATCTTCACTTCCTGCACCGACTGCTTTGATTAGAGGGGAGAGTGTTCTCACGATGGGAATTAAATGCTGAAAGCATAAACAAAAATGTTTACTGTAAATAAACTAATAGAAGTTCTGCTCCATTAGTCGGAATCAGGTCTCCGTGTGAAACATCTGAATGAAAAGCTTTTACGAGCATCCTCTCTCCATCACGTCCAATCAACAGTCTGGTGACATCAGGGTCAGAGGTGAGATCAGAACATCTGCTGGACTCCTCCTACTGAAGGCTGGAGTGTGAGGGGGGGTATTAGCTCAGACTGCAGAGACACGGTGTCAGGATTCCCTACTGGGACTCTAAGGAAAATGTCTTCATGTGAATAATTTGACTTTAAGAGTCGGGTTCTTTAGAGTGGACAGGAAATGATCGTGTCTTCGTGTGCTTGTAGAAGACGGAGGTCAACTTCTTCCCTTCTCTGCTCCTTGGGAAACACTATCAGATGGGAATCTCCTCTCGCACACATCCTCCCACCTCTGCCCTTCCTCTGGTTGGGCTGCAGCCTCTCAGCTGGGAGAAGGCGGGAAATGGAGTCCCAGGCTCTCCGTCCACAGTGGGTGACCTTTATCCAACATGTCCCTGCAGCGATACTCTGCTCTGCAAACCATAGGTCACTGAACCTGGAGGCGACACTAGAAGTTCAGAGGTTTATGAAATCACTCTTTGGAAAAGTGATTCAGTCCTCATCCACGGTTGTTAAGTTCTGCTATATCAGTTTCTTAGTCTATTCTTAGATTCTGGATAACTGTTGGATAGTTTCTTTGTGTCTGAGTTACAATAAGAAGCATGTTCCTTAAACCTATAAGGAGTGGCAATGAAGGTCTTGGAGAATCCAGCTTCTTGAATTTATAACTAAATATCAATATTCAGTGTAGCATAAAGCAAATCAGTTCAGTTTATTTCTATAGCGCCAATTCACAACACATGTCATCTCAAGGCACTTTACAGTTCACCAGATCATCCAGTCAGCTTGATTCAAAGTTTTATATCTAAGGAAAACCAGTTGATTGCATCGACTCATTGACTCAAAGGTAATCCCTCACGCTTGTAGTGACAGTGGAGAGGAAAAACTCCCTTTTAACAGGAAGAAACCTCCAGCAGAACCAGGCTCAGTGTGAGCGGCCATCTGCTGAGGCCGACTGGGGTTCAAGGAGACAGAAGCAGAGATACAAAAGGTAACTGTCAACCAGCTCCTCAGGCGGCGCTGCCCAAAAAACACACAGCCAAGCAGATGAACTCCAAGCCAGCTTCCATGTCAGAGGATAAAAGAGAGCACATACAGTTAGTCACAGTCAGAGAAACAGAACTACACTGAAAAACAGGCTGATCTCCAACATCTATAAACGAAGGTGTTGATGGCAGCAGCTCAGCTGATATTTCTCTCCAGGATGGAGTCACAGCCAAACAGGAACAGACCAGATGAAGCTACTATGAGAAAAAGCAGAGAGAGCAGAACGTTAGAGATTGAACTAATAGATTCTGCAGAGTGGGAGAATAGAGATAGAATGAAGCAGAATGATGAAAAAGGGGTCCCTATGTCCTCCAGAAGTCTAAGCCTATAGCAGCATATAGAGACAGATCAGGATAACCTGAGCTACTCTAACTATAAGCTTTATCAAAAAGGAAAGTTTTAAGCCTAGCCTTAAAAGTAGACAGGGTGTCTGCCTCACAGACTAAAACTGTAAAGGTATTTGACAGCAGATCAAGGACCATCAATACTCCGAACAATCAAAGGATAATATCACAGAAACAGAAGTATTGAAAAAAATGATAGATATATATATATTTATTTAATTTCGCTTGAGCCCCACTGTGGTGCTGTGTAGGAGCGCCCCTGCTGATCAGGTGTTGTTTCTTTGTTCTGCTATCATTTCTCCCAGAGCACCTGTCCCTGTAAAGGTGAACACAGCGGTGGATTCTAGTCTTTAGAACATGACGCTGATTCATCGAGCTTTAGTTTGACCCATTTCTTCAGAAGCTATGAATAATTCCATCTCATAAAACCCTTTAAAGCCTCAATCTGCGCGTCCTCCGCGCTGCCATTGCGCCATAACCGCATTTCAGAGAAGACAGGAGAGGAATTTCCTCCATGGAGGCATTTCCTGTCGCCGCACCTTCAAGATAAACCGCTTTTTGATTTTTAAAGAAACCGCAAACGGGACTGGAGGATCCTGGAGCGTCCTGGAGGATCCTGGAGCATCCTGGAGGACGGGGCGCTTTGACCCGCACCGTGCGTCAGAGGGTCGGATGTGTCTCCATCCTCTCGGTAGGTCAGCGACGCCTTCCATCAGAGAGGCGCCAGACTGCCTTTAGAAATATGACCTTTTTAAAAATAAAAATCTAATTTGGGTTCAAACTGCTACCGAAACACAGCCTAATTAAAATGACCTAAATAATTGAGGTTCGTTTTTCTATTCGGCATCCATAAAAAACATCATTTTCTCTCCATTCAGCAGAATAAGGGATAATTCTCACCTCCTCCGATGGTGAATGGAATGCTGGGAGTTATTTCCACAAATATTAACACTTTTTATGGGTTTTTATTTTATTAACGTCAAATAGATAATAAATGTGCTCACGTTTATAAAATAAAATACACAAATATACAAAAAAAAAGCTGTAATATGGATGCCCTGTGTATACTGTATATATCTCATGCACCTTTTTCTTTATTGAACACATTCTTCCTTGACTATTTGAGCTGATGTATTGAGTAAATATTTCAACTGTGAGATCAATAAAGACAATCAATCAATATAAATTTGATCGATGCAGAATTTAAGATGAAATAAAGATATATTTTTTTTATCAGCAGAGGAATGATGATGCGGGAGCTGCTGGATGAATCAGATGTTGATCTAATTTCTGCATGTTTCCACAGATCTCTATTCATTCACTGGATAGCTGCTGATTGCCTGTTGGTAGTATAGGGTTAAAGTGAAGCCACCGGCCGCCATATTGGTACTCCCTAGTTAGACCGATCTCAATGTAAACAATACAAGGATGATGTTCTCATTTTTAGGGGAACTTAAGACTTTTAAAATAAAGATAAATTCATCACTTTGACACACACTGACTGTTTCATAGATTACTTACTTATTATTACTTATTACTTTGATTATTTATCAGTAGACTACTTTAACTTCACATTCCATACTCATTATGAAGTCAAATAAATCTCAAAATCATGTAATATAACATATTATAAAATCCATCACAATTAAATTAATGTGTTAATGGAGCATAATAATACAGATGTACCAAAAGTGCCAAATTGATGATGTACAGGTAATATACATGTATTTATTACATTGTTATGGTAATTAAATCTTACTTATAATTTCAAGATTTTACATCAAGACTGAATTATAAGCACATGTCTGTTATTTCTATAGTATTTTTTTCTATTTGGTAATTATGCATGAAAGATGCCAGATACTTTAATGCTGTGTCGTTAAATTAGCCTTTAAAATCTTTGAGTTTTTTTTTAAATCAAGATAACATGCAATCTATTTAAGCACGTGACTTTTTCAAATGAGAAATACAACAAACACCATAAAAATGTAATAAAGAATTACTACATTGGCATTTCATAGTGAATTACTTTCTATTTACTTTCTATTTTCTAATGTTAGACACAATGTTGATGGCTAATTTAGTCAATGATTGTTCCCCTGATTGTGAAATCATCAGTGAAACTTCCTCCCACAGCCAGCAAACTGCTTGTTTCTGCAGCCAAATGCCACACAGGGAGGCATTTTTATGGTCTGTCTCTGTGGGAGTGGGGAGTACCAATATGGCGGCCGGTGGCTGCACTGTTTCCGTGCTTGATCGGTCCAGTGAATAAATAGAGATCAGTGGGCAGGTCCAGCATGCCACTGCTATCAAATGAGCCTCTTCTCAGATCTGCTGAGGAGAACATCTTCCTCCTCCTCCTGATGATGATGATGATTATTCTCCATAAATACTCACCTTAATGCACCCATAGTTAAAAACCAAATAACCTTTCCAACAAAAAGACATCAGATAATCAGATGTTTGATGCTCAGTATTATTATTATTATTATTATTTATTATTTTTTTTTGGAAAAAAAAGATAATATTTTCCGGCATGTAAATATATATTTCTATAATGTTTGTTTTTCTCCCAGGGTGTCAGCTGACCTTTCCTGAAGCCAATTTTAAACTCTGTTCTCACCTCCAAACTGGTACAAGTTTGGTAATCTGATATGAGGCAGCGCTCTAACCAAGTTAGCGGGAGTTACATGGACTCTAGCCGGAAATGCCGAAGTTCGCGCCTTCAAAATAAAACAATAGGCCAACGTGCAGACAAGCAACGTGACTAAAATTCGGGTAAAAATATGATATAAAGTCACAACTTTTTAAATAATTGCAAATCTACCACCAACAGTCTTCCAACCAACTGATGTCAAATTCTCTAAAAATATTATTGGAATTGTTTTGATGTTTAGATTTCTCCTTTTTTAAATTAAAAGTAGTGATTTAGGATTATTTTAGTCACAAGTTAAACCATAACTTTTCTATTTTTATTCACTTAAAGGGCAATATGGTAAAAAAAAAAAAAAAAATTATTGTTCTTGATCCAGATATTTATGTAGGAATTTAATTTTAAACAGTTTTTTTAACCCTTTCTGCTGCTACTTTCAGGAACTGTCAGTTATGAAGTTAATTCAACTTTTTATGATTATAGCATAAATTAAATGCATCCAATGTATGTAGATTAGTAAATCTGTAAAAAGAAAATTTATTTTCCCATCAGTGGACATATGTGATATTGTGGAGGAAGTCCTGAGCAGTGTGTTATCCTTTCTGCCTTTGGGATCAATGTTTTAGCTCTGATGGTTTCAGGATTCTGATCACTGAACTGAACTGGTTTCCTGTTTCTGGTTCAGTGGTGAACAGTGTGTGTTCATGTCAGCTAATGCCATCAGCAAATTCTGTAAGGAAAAACAAAAACAGATTCATTCCTGTATAGATTGAGTGAAATATAAATAAATAGATGAATGGCGTCTTACATTTACATGTACAGTTGAAGCCATTCATAATGGCAGTTTCCAGTCAAATGCCAGCCGAATGGCCGCTCACTTCCCTGCAGCTCCCAGCAAAATCCCCTCCAACTTCCAGCCACTGGCCTTCTCCTGGGTCTGCATATTTCTTCACTGACTTCAACCTTCCACTGAATTACAGGGTCTGACCAGGAGATGACGCTTCTCTTTAGGTCATGACAGAAAGAATATTTTAGTACAAAGATTGATGTTTAAAAAGGAATTGCAAGGACGATCAAAGAAAGTGGGGATATTATAAATGGCTACTACTGTAACTGTTTAGACTAGGGGTCTTCAATGTTTTCCAGACTAAGGACCCCCAAACTGTTGGCCAGATGCAGTGGGGACCCCCTAATTATATATATCGTATGAAATAGTGTTCTATCAAACTGGTCCTATAGTTACTCTATTACATATGGAGCCATGTAACGAAAGTAATTTCTCCCTGGAATTATTAAAGTGTTTATGATTCCTGGTTGATGGGACAGGTGTTGTGAATGAAACGGTGCCCAGCTTGAAAGAGCTCCTGTGTGTCGCTGAGTGTGTGCATTGATGACTGAAAGACATCTTCTGCCTCCAGTTATCTGTTTACTACAGTCTGTTGAATTCATGTTAATGTGGATTTAAAACATTTCAATTAGTGGAAAAAATTGCAGGGGGGAATATAAAAAAAGTCTTTTGCCCCTCCATGCAATACATCCATGCTTAGAGACTTTGTAGCTGAAAGAAGGAGATGGAACCAAAACTTTCGGAGCCTTAACCCCAAAACCCAATATGGCTGCCATACATTAAAAGTTGTAAAAAATAAAATCATGTTTATTGGTAGCTCTGAAGGCTTCCTGTAATTTCTGCCACACACTTCACTGAATATAATGTTTATGGAGATGGCCCTGATTAACTAATTTTAAATAAATTCAGTTTGGTAAACCTCACTGCTTTTTCTCTTTTTTAAATTGGAACAAGGCTATTTAAGGGATTAAGTAATACCTGAATGGGACTTCTAATGCAAAAACATCCATTTTCCATCACGCTTTATCCCAGCTGGGCTCTCCAGCTGTCTTCAGGCGAGAGGCGGGGTCCACCCTGGACACGTGTCCAGTCCATTGCAGGGCAACGCAGAGACAAACAGGATAAACAACCATTCACGCACACATTAACACCTAAGGAGGATTTAGAGAAGCCTATTAACCTAACAGTCATGTTTTTGGACTGTGGGAGGAAGCAGGAGTACCCGGAGAGAACCCACGCATTCTCAGAGACAACATGCAAACTCCATGCAGGAAGACAAAAGAAAAACATCTGATGGCTAATTTATCTCAAAATAAGACTAATTGGATTTTTAGCTCAGAGCTGGTGAAAAATTTATATTTCCCCGCAGACGCTGAGCCAGTTTATGGTGCTAAATTAAACATGAATGAATATTTAGTGTTTACACACCATCGGTGTCATGGGACAGGGGGTCTCCAGATGTGTTTGCTGGGGAGGGGATTGGAAGCTGGTTTGGTGGGTGAGTCAGATGAGAGAGAGGTTAGATGGGTGCCAAGGTGGCTGATAGGTGGTGGGGGACTGGGGTCACCTTGCGGGGGACAGAGTCCGGGAAAATAGCGTCGGCTGCGTCCTGTATTTTAGTACAGGACTGCACCTGTTAAAAAACTGTCCCTTTTGAAATAATAAAAAAATATATATATAGTTAATAATTCCACGTTGAGATCAAGTATCATAAAATATAGCTGGTTAGTTAGCAAGGCTACGGTTACCTTAGCTTTCAAACCAAGGGGATGGGTTAAATGCAGAGGGGAATTTCTCCAATGTGAGATTAATAAAGTTTAATTATTATTATTATTATAATTTTTATTACAAACATGTTGGGGCTAATGCTACTAGGGCCTGAAGTGGCGCGGCAGATGGCTGTTCACACTGAGCCTGGTTCTGGAGGTTTCTTCCTGTTAAAAGGAAGTTTTTCCTCCCCACTGTCGCTTCAAGCATGCTTAGTGTGAGGGATTGCCTTGGAGTCAATGAGTCGATGCAATCAACTGGTTTTCCTTAGATAGAAAACTTTGAGTCAATTTGACTGGATGATTTTATTTTGTTTTTATATTTGTATTTTTCATTGTAAAATTCTTCTGTTTTTAGGTAGACAATTTTAAGATCTGTCCAGGGACAACAGATGAAAAATAGCCTTTTGGCTAATTCTGGTGCATTTTTCAGGAATGCTTATTAATGTCACATAAAAAAAAAAAAAAAAATCTAAATCTGATCTGGGTGAACTGTAAAGTGCCTTGAGATTACATGTGTTGTGTTAAACGGGAGCTATAAAAATAAACAGAATTAAATCAAATTAAAAAAATCAAATAACTTCCATGTTGATATCAAATATCATAACGGGTTAGTTAGCAAGGCTATGCTAACTTTAGCTTCCAAACGTGTTTGGGACATAAAGTGGTTAATTGTTTATATATTTCTGTTTATGCACAGAAATATATTTATCTTATTGTTCTTTTCATTAACCGTTTTAATGTGTTTTATTTATTCATCCAAACATATTTCTCCCAAACTAAATGTTTGACTCTTTTATTGTGAAAAACCTAAGCGGCAGTCGTGTTTCTTATGAGCTGTAACTTGACGTCATCAGCAGAGATGGTTAAGTTGGAGCAGCTGATGTCGCTCTAAAAATAATCCCTCTGTCCTTTCCAACTCTCCCCTATTTAGTTTCTTTTCCTTTTCTTCTGTGTTTTCCAGTATTGGTGGAATGAGAAGGTTTCGGTGAGGAGACTTTGTCTGTTTGCAGGTAAGACACCTTTATTAATCTGATCTCTGTCTCAGGGATTACTGGAGTTTTTTTTTTTTTTATTAAATTGTGGAACTTTTTGTTTTAAAATTTGTCTGTAAATGAAAGTAAATGTTTTCCTGAAATAATTCAATTTTTTTCTATCTCTATACTTTGGTTTTTACTTATCTAAATAAGAGTTTATTTACTTATCTAAATATAGAGTTTATTCAGCTAAACTCTATATGTAAAAAAAAAAATACACAAAATAAAAGGCTAAAATTCCAATAAAAAAATGGTTTGATTTGAATAAAATAAACTGTCTAAAAAAATTAAATAAATGAGGCCACCCCTTTTTAACTACTTTATAATGACCTTTTTTTCTGGTTAGATTTGTTTTAGTTGATCTTTTTTCACATAAAGATGCTTCTTCAGGCCTCAGTAATGATGAAAATCCATCCATCGGCAGGAAACATGTTTAGATAGACTCCACCTTTAAATCAAAGCAGTAAAACAGAGAATATATGGTGCTAGAAGTCCAACATTTCCTAACAGCTCCTGTGTGTCATGGTTTTAAACCATAGAAGAAGAAAGCTGAGCCTGGAGGCCAAAGTGTGCCGGGATTGTCGGTCTGATTCCTGTTCTTCTCCCAGTCTGAGTTCAGGAGTGAGAGGAGCCGATGGCTGGAGGCCTGCCTTTGTCGTTTTGCGGTAACAACAAGGTTCCCAACGCCTACAGCGTGGAAAAGGGGGTGCTGAACAATGGCTGCCTCGTGGACGCTCTCAACCTGGTTCCTCACGTCTTCCTGCTCTTCATCACCTTCCCCATCCTCTTCATCGGTAGGTGGTGAAGCTGTCTGCTCCTATTTCCGTCGTCTCGGTGAAAAATGGCGGCCTTAGGAACTCGGATCCAGATGAATTCTGGAGCTGTCCAGCAGAGATGCTTCAGCGCTAAGTTCCACCTCTTAACTTCCTGTTTTCAAGCTTCCAGCAGCTTTCAGGTGGAGTTCAGCTGAAGGTCCAGGAGGATCTGAGACCCAGAGCTGATATGGAACCAGCTGCTGCTTCCTGGGAGGAAAAGGTCAAAGGTCGTGCCGTAAACGACCGTTGAATATTACCTCCTTGTTTTCTCAAATATTTCTGACGATCAAACTAGTTTTTTAGCATCCCGCAGAATAAATACAGGAAGTAGTTTTTAAATGATTAAAATTGTTTCAGTCCTTCATGGAAACTAATGATTTACCTCAGATTGATGGTAACATGAAGTAGGCTGAGCGATCCCAGAAAGAAACACATGATCTAAAGAAGTTAAAAAACAGATGAGGAACATCTATCACACTGGAAAACGATCTTGATATAAGTAAAAATGTCTTAACTTAGGTGTATTTACCCTTATTTTGAGTAGATAAATGACATAGTTTGCCAATGGAATGGAATTTTTACTCTTAAAATAATAACATGCATTTGAAATAAGACAAAGCAACTGTGTTTTCTTATTTTAGATGTAACTTGTCTTCTTCCATTATCAAAATTTCTCTTTTACCTCCTCAATCCAAGAACAAATGCACTTATTTTAAGAAAAAATGACTTATCTAGATTTAGATTTGTGTAACCCAGTGCAGCCTGGGTTACACAATGGAAAATTTAAATCTAAGTTTATTTTTCTTAAAGAAACAGCATTTTTTCTTCAATTAACTAGTTCAGTAATACACTTTGCCAATGGATTAAGGCAATTTACATATAAAATAAGAAAAAACAATTGCGTTGTCTTATTCCAAGTGGATCTTATCTAATTATCTACTTTTAAAAGTAAAAATACTCATTCCACTGGCAAATAATCTTATTTACCTGCTTAAATTAAGACTAAATAATACACTTATTTAGAACCAACAGAACCGTTCTTACATTGGAAAAACAATCTAGAAATAAGTAAAAATGTCTTAAATTAAATGTATTTACCCTTAATTTGAGTAGGTAAATGAGATAGTTTGCCAATGGAATGAGTATTTTTATTCTTAAAATAAGATAGATAATATGCATTGAAATAAAAAAATGCAGTTGCGTTTTCTTATTTTAAGTGTAAATTTTCTTGTTCCATTAGCAAAATTTCTCTTTTACCTCCTCAATCAAAGAAAAAATGCACTTATTTTAAGAATAAATGACTTAGATATAGATTTTTTCCAGTGTAAAGGTTTTGGACTCATAGAACCTCAGAGAGAAACCACGATGAGGTAGAAAGGCCGAGAACCGCCAGGTGCTGCTATGAACCAAACACCAGGAAGCTGCCTGTTCTTCCAGAACCACTGAAGGTTTTACTTTGGGTTTTTAAATGGTTCTGCAGCCGTCGTCCATCAAGGTATCTCATAAAGACCTGGTGATGTTCTAAGCCCAGTTAAACCTGTAGGAACCTTTAGAAAAACACCAGAACTCCCTAAAATCTGATCTGAAATTTACTAAAGCAGCATCAAACCTGATGTTGTTAATGAGATTAATAAGTTAAAGTGATAAAATTTAAGCCTCAAAGAGGGGAAAAAACTTCATCCAGTAAGCGCTGCAAAAACTATAAATTTAAGGCAAATTTTCCTTAAATAAGCCATTTTTCCTTGAATAAGTGAGAAACTTTGCCAATGGAATAAGACAATTTAAATAAAAAAATAAAAAAACACTATGTACACTCTTATTTCAAGGGCATAATATCTAATTATCTTATTTTAAGAGTAATAAAATCTCATTCCAGTGGATATTTTCTTATTTAGCTGCTCAAATTAAGGGTAAATTCACTTAATTTAAGATGTTTTTAATAATTTCCAGATTAATAACATAGATATTCCTGCTGAAGTCTTGAAATGCGTATCAGTCCGTATGCTGAGCAGAGTTTATGTTTCCTCAAACCGTGACGGATCAACAGATTCATTCCTGATAAGTCAGATATGAAAATCCATCAGATGGACATGCTGCAGACAATCACACATGCTCTGAAATAGTTGCTAAAGGCGCGTTTAACTGTAGAAGGACGCAGGCTTGGCTCTGCTGAGCGGGCAGAGAGCGCGCCGAGAACCTGCTGCTATGATGGATGGCTCACTGGCTGCTTTAGTCTCACAGACACACAGCAGCTCTGGGAGGAACCGTGCGTCAGCGGCGCCAGCTCAGCTTCTCACTGCGCTTCACACTGCAAAAACAATCTAGAAATAAGTCAAAATGTCTTAAATTAAGTGTATTTACCCTTAATTTGAGTAGGTAAAGGAGATAGTTTGCCAACAGAATTGGTATTTTTACTCTTAAAATAAGATAATTAGATAATATGCACTTGAAATAAGACAATGCAAATGTGTTTCCTTATTTTAAGTGTTCCTTTGGCAAAATGTCTCTTTTACCTCCTCCAATCCAAGAACAAATGCACTTATTTTAAGAAATAAACGACTTATCTAGATTTAGATTTTGTCCAGCGCACTCCTTGCAGTCGAGGAGCTAATCGACGGATCCTTATTTTAGAGTCACCCTATAGCAGCCATAGGGGAATACAGAGAGCTGTCATCTGAAGCCAGGAAGTATTCTGAGCTCTGACAGGACACTGGCTATGGGGGGAACTTTGGTCCAAGATTGTTTTTTATAAATGGAAATTTGGAAACATGCATTCCAAAACTTAAACTGTGAATTTTTATTTCATTTAAAAAAAAAATTTTTGCCAGTCTTTTTTTTTCATCTTTTAAAGTAGTAGGAAAGTGGCCGTTCCAACCGTTTAATTTCCAAATTCTCCCGAGTGGTGCCCGACTTTACAGTGGGAGTGAATAAAGTGAATGTGATTGGTCGTTTATTGTTGTGGCGGAAGGTTTGCAAGGAAGTTTGGTTGTTGCCGGTTTGTTGGAAGCATCTTGCTAACCAGTTAGCAACTTAGTGCTAGTAGGTTCCCAATGGGAAATTCCATTGGGACCAAGTAGCACTAAATTGGTGACTTAGAAACGACACTGTCAAGGAACGCTATGGACAGAGGAAACATGCAAGAGGAGGAGAGTTTAGTGTCGGAGGTCGTGGATGAGTCTCCTCCGTCATCCATTTTTTTTTAGAGGAGGAAAGCGGGATGAAGATGTTGTGGAAGAGGACGCCAGGGCGGCAGAAGCTTGGTTTGGTGTAGAAGGCTTACAGCCGTACATGTTTGAGCCCTTGCCTCGCAACGCTGCCAGTTCTGTTAGCTCTACGCCTGCTGAAGACACAGACGTTCATCCCCGTGAACACTGGGACGGAACTCAATGGGAAAGGCAAGGATTCTTATTTCTTATTTCAGTCGTTGCGTAAATTAGCTGCGACATATGAATCAAGATGCTATAAGCAAAAAAATTTGATTGACAGATGACCGTTGATATGTGATTGGCTGAATTTAGGTGTTCAGGCTGACGTAGAACTAACTGGCCTGCAGAAGATAAAGAGGAAAAAAAACTGATTTTAAGACAAGATTTTTTTTATTTTTATAGAAATTTTCTAACTTTTGGGACATTATCGTCTGATAAAGAGTACTTTATTTCTACATGTTAAAGTCAGAATGATTTGACATTTAAATATGACTCCCTACGACTTCAACAATTTCATATTTTGTTGGTTTATTTGTTCAAATTTGTGTTTTTCAGATTATTTTTTTTTTTATTACATTCATTTTATATTGCGTTTTCAATCCAAAGGCTCACTCTTAACCAATAAAGATGTTGCTAACATCCAGCAGACCGATAGAAATGCATCTTCGCTCCTCGCTCCAGAGGAAACCCGCCCAAAAGTGAAGAGACACTGATCTGGATAAGGCAATTTGAAAATAATTAATAATTAAATCCCAAAAAACAGAAATAATAAAAAAAATAGTAATAATTTTATATGAAATCTGTAAAATGAAAAATTCAATAAAAAAATCTATTTTTTAAATACAAAATCTAAGAAAATAGTTTTTTTCTGGATTGCATTTTTTTTTTTATCCGTTTATCAAAGTTAAAAAAAGTATTTTGTTAACAACAATAATGGAACAAACTTCCCTCGATAACTATCAGGGAAAAACAAACAGATTTAATTCAATAATCACTTCTAATGATCAATAATCACTTCTAATGATGAATTCTAATGATCCGGGAACATTCACATAACAGATGGACAGACCGGACTGTTTGGAATCAACAAAATCAGAGAAAAACCGTGAGGGGCTGATGTCTCCATAGGTTAATGATTGGCTGAGGTTTGTCTGATGCCCTGATAGCACTGTTGCCATGGTTACTTGAACCATAGAACTCTTTTTTTCTAGCTTATCGAAATCTAGAGAAGTATTTTCTTCTTAAATTAAGTGCATTTGTTCTTGAATTTAGGAGGTAAGTGAGACATCTTGCCAATGGAAGAAGACAATTTACATTTAAAATAAGAACAAACAATTGCATTGTCTTATTTCAAGTGCATTTTATCTAATTATCTTATTTTCAGAGTAAAAATACTAATTTCATTGGCAGATCATCTCATTTACCTACTCAAATTAAGGGTAAATACACTTGATTTAAGACATTTGTACTTATTTCTAGATTGTTTTTGCAGTGTAAAAGAAGTGCTGACCAAATTTTACACATCTGATTTTTTCTTTGTTATTGCAAACTTTCAATTCTTAGTTAAAGATCAAAACAATTAATTTTTCTTAAATAATCTCTCCACAGAGAGGAAGTACAAGAATAAAAGGATTCATTTTAGTGAGGTAAAAAAAAAAAAAAAAAATATATATATATATATATATATATATATATATATATATATATATATATATATATATATATATATATATATATATATATATATATATATATATATATATATATAAATAGGAATGCATGATGATGTCCTATTTTCTTCCATGGACCTGCTGACAGACACCAGGTAAATTTCTGCCTCCTGTCCTTTAAAAAATATCTACACCGCCAATATTTTTACTTCAGCGGACTGCAAATACTGCATAAACATATGCCTTAAAAAAATTCTTTGTATTTGTCCTCAATTTTGAGGACAAATCAATGAGATGATCTTTTAGTGGAATAAAATAAAATAAAATACAATTAGATATTAACACCCTGGAAAAAGATGATTAGGTTGTTTTTTCTTATTTTAAACAGAAATAATCCTACTTTATTAGCAAATTGTCTCAGTTACAGAGGAAAATACACCTCTTTGAATAAATATTAAATTACACATTAATTTTTGCAAAGCATCTGCTGAGGCCGACTAGGGTTCAAGGAGACAGAAGCAGAGATAGAAAAAGCAACTGTTAAAGGCGTCCCTTTTCAGGAAACACACAGCCAGGCAGAAGAGCTCAGAGCCAGCTCCCATGTCACACTGGAAAAAAATCAAAATCTAGATAAGTCAGTTTTTCTTAAAATAAGTGCATTTGTTCTTGGATTGAGGGGGTAAAAGAGACATCTTGCCAATGGAACAAGACAATTTACACTTTAAATAACAAAAAACACAATTACATTGTTTTATTTTAGGTGCATTTTATCTAATAATCTTATTTTAAGAGTAAAAATACTAATTCCATTGGCAAACTATCTAATTTACCTACTCAAATTAAGGGTAAATACACTGAATTTAAGAAATTGTTACTTATTTCTACATCTTTTTCCAGTGCAGAAGATGAAGAGAGAACATCCAGGCAGTCACAGTCAGAGAAACAGGACTACACTGAAAAACAAGCTAATCTCCAACATCCATAAACAAAGGTGTTGATGGCAGCAGCACAGCTGATATTTCTCTCCAGGATGGAGTCGCAGCCAAACAGGAACAGACCAGATGAAGCTACTATGAGAAAAAGCAGAGAAAGCAGAACGTTAGAGATTGAACTAACAGATTCTTCAGAGTAAGATAATAGAGATAGAATGAAGCAGAATGATGAAAAAGGGGTCCCTATGTCCTCCAGCATTCTAAGCCCATAGCAGCTATAACCAGAAGGCAAGACCTGTGTATCCTGGCTGAGGTACATCCAGATCTTTGAATCTGGTTGGTCCAAAACAAGATATTTGAAATCTGGGCCCTGAGGAAGGCAGCAGGAGGCTGTAGGTTCAGACGCCTTATTTAGTGTGTGACAGATTACTGAAGGGAGGTCTCCTCACATTTCCGTCACAAAGACACATTTTATCAGTGAATTCTATTGGTGTAACGGCTACTATGAGAAAAGAGAGAGCAGAACGTTAGAGATTGAATTCTGCAGAGTGGGAGAATAGAGATAGAATGAAGCAGAATGATGAAAAAGGGGTCCCTAGGTCCTCCAGCAGTCTAAGCCTATAGCAGCATAACTATAGAGATAGCACTGATCTGACATTTCGGAACGATGAACTAAAAGTCCCCCAAGAACAGAGCCCTGAGGAACCACGCTTGATCTCCGCACAGAGCTGAAATCAAACCTTATCAGTCTGCTGATCAAACACAAAGGAAAGTCTCTGGATTTGGCTGACGTATCGCTGATATAGTTCTGTGTAGCTGGAGCATCCATCCGGTCTGCTCACCAGTCTGTGTCTCTGTCCTCCAGGTTGGGGCAGTCAGAGCTCCAAGGTGCAGATCCATCACAACACCTGGCTTCATTTTCCGGGTCACAACATGAGGTGGATCCTCACCTTCCTGCTCCTCTTCGTCCACGTGTGCGAGTTCGCCGAGGGAATCGTCTCCAACACGTCAGTGTGCGGCAGGACTTCCTGCGCCAGAACCCTTCCTGACGCCGATGTTTGCAGCTGCTAGACGCTGATGCTGTTTGTTTCTGTAGGATGATGAGCACCAACCACCTCCACCTGTTCATGCCGGCCTTCATGGGTTTCATCGCAGCCACGACGTCCGTGGTTTACTACCACAACATCGAGACGTCCAACTTCCCCAAGCTGCTGCTGGGTAAGGCCCCAGAGAAAGACCCACTGAAGCTGAAGCTGATCTGCTAACGCTCCACCTTCTGCCTCTGCCCCCAGTCCTCTTCATCTACTGGGTCTTAGCGTTCATTACCAAGTCCATAAAGCTGTGGAAGTTTGCAGAGTTTGGGATCAGGTTCAAGTACCTGAGGTTCTGCATCACGGCGCTGTTGGTGGTTCTGTACGGACTCCTGATGGCCGTGGAGATCAATGTCATCAGAGTCAGGGTTGGTGGCCTCATCTCCTCCTGCTTCACCTCCATGATCCGGTTCACTAATTCAGCTCTGGTTGTCTTTTCTTTTTTGGTAGAAATACATGTTTTTCACCAACCCCCAGAAGGTGAAGCCCCCGGAGGACCTGCAGGACCTGGGGGTCCGCTTCCTGCAGCCGTTTGTCAACCTGCTCTCTAAGGTGCTTCTCTGATTCCCTCCTTCCATCCTGAACCCTGCGGTTCTTCCTAACTGTTGCCGTTCTGGATCCTTTTCTTGGTCTTTTTCTGCTTCCAGGCGACGTACTGGTGGATGAACCCGCTCATCATCGGGGCCCATAAGAGGCCCATTGAGCTGAAGAAGATCGGCAAGCTGCCCATCGCCATGAGAGCCCTGACCAACTACCTGAGGCTCAAAGACGCCTACGA
Source organism: Cyprinodon tularosa (assembly GCF_016077235.1). NCBI lineage: Eukaryota > Metazoa > Chordata > Actinopteri > Cyprinodontiformes > Cyprinodontidae > Cyprinodon > Cyprinodon tularosa. Next base: position 88,340 of record NW_024038967.1, read on the forward strand.
GGATCAGAGGGTGAGCAGAGCCGCGCTCCAGACGCCGATCCGGTTCTTTTCCTGCTACATTTAAGGAAGAGGAATAATAAAAGGATCGTTATTTATACCTAAAACTAAAGATGTTTGCTGTGATTTAATGAATTTAGCGTTAATCAGTAACAAAATAAAAACAATAATTTTCCCAAATATAGTAACCCCTCCCTCCTGCCATCTTCCAGCAGTGACGTCATGGTGCGGTAAGCCTAGCGCCATTCTCCCCGCTTTACAAGCAAAATCAATGGGAACTACTAGACACATCTGCAATCAACAACAATTATTGAAGATTTCCAGATGACTTCACCATTGAAATTCACCAGAGCTATAGTGAAACTGACAATGCCCACGTGCATGGCAGCTGGATGTTGGAATACATCGGGGAAAAGTGAGAAAAAAAGGAGTCCGATTCCTGATCATCCGATTCATGCCATCGAACCTCTGGCCAGAGAAAAAACATGTAATATAATAATGATGCATTTTATTTAACAGCGCCTTTCTGGAAACTCAAGGTCATTTTACAGAAGATAAAAATGAAAATACAAAAAATCTAACACAGGAACGTAAAAACTGTTCTGGGGAGGGACAAGAGCAATGTATTTATAAATAAGCGAGCTGGAACAGAGTTTTGAGTCTAGTTTCGAATAAGGAGAGAGAGTCAATACTGCGGAGGTCAGGAGGGAGCTGGGGAGCAGAGCCTTCAGCCGCTCTGCTCCCCATGGTGACTAGTCCAGCTGGGGGTACAGTGAGGCGGATGGAGGAGGAGGATCTAAGGGAGCGGGAAGAGGTGGCGATGTGAAGGAGGTCTGACAGATATGAGGTTATGGATGGCTTTGAAATGAATTGAATTGAATATGTAGCCAACATTTGGAAGATGACTTGGATAATAGCGCGTTGTGACAAACACCAGATACAGCACTGGGACTTGATCAACAGCCGATACCGCAACGTGACGTCACAAACCAGTAGGTGGCAGTAGTGTTCTTTGACAAGCATGGATGCCTCCAGTAAAGCACATTGAAATGAAAATTACTCTTAATTAAAAACACTTATTTATTGAGCAGTATGTATAATTTCCTACTTAAAGTTCTTTCAGTAGTTTGAATTCTGAATATGACCGGACTTCCTTCCTTTAACCCTCCCCCTGTCCTCCCACAGACGGGTGAAGATCCGGACCGAGCTCCGTCCATCTGGCGCTCCATGTACAGAGCCTTTGGCCGGCCGATCCTGCTCAGCAGCACCTTCCGGTACCTGGCGGACCTGCTGGGCTTCGCCGGGCCTCTCTGCATCTACGGCATAGTCCGGAACCTGGAGGTGCCGAAAAACTTCACATCAACCGACAAGGAAGTGGTGAGCTCCGCTCCCTGCTGCTTGGCTTTAAAAGTCCTGGAACAGAACCGTTCAAATGGATCAGAACCAGAATCTGATCCTGTTCTGTTCATCTGTTTTGTTCCAATAAATGCAGCAATACTTTGATCTAAATTAATAGGTTTAATTCAAATATACGCCTGTATTAATAAACATATTAATTATATTTATTATAGAACTTTATTTATTTCTGTCTCCTTGAACCCCAGTCAGCTTTAGCAGATGGCCGCTCACTGAGCCTGGTTCTGCTGGAGGTTTCTTCCTGTTAAAAGGGAGTTTTTCCTCTCCACTGTCCCTACAAGCATGCGTAGTGTGAGGGATTGCTGAAGAGTCAATGAGGCGAGGCAATCAACTGGTTTTCCTTAGATAGAACACTTCAGATCAATTTGACTGGATGATCTGGTGAACTGTAAGGTGACCTGAGATGGCATTGGCGCTATAGAAATAAACTGAATTGAATGAATTAATTAGTGAAACATTGTTAATTGGCAGTCTGCCAGCCTCTTCACAGGGTCGGGGTGAGGTAACGGTAGAAGAAGAGCAGATGTTTCTGGGATGACGCCATGTTTTCACGCTCTGCGTCGCTCTGGCTGCCCCTGTCAGGTGGGTTCAAGTGGGCAACAAAGACAGAGAGCAGAGCCTGGCTGCATTTTTCAAAGCATGGAAAGTTCCCCACTCAGCCGTCTGTGGAACATCGCTGTGGGAAACTACCCCCACCTCTTTACTTTTTCAGCAAACAACAACTTTGTACAAATATGGCTTTCTGCTCTGAATTTCTCCAATTGTATCGTCAGATCATCTTTAAGATGGAATTTTGCTGGATGATCAGAAACATGAATAAATGTGATGCAGCAGCTTGAGGTTCTGTGTCTGAATGTTCTGTCTGTGCTTTCAGGATAACGATTTTGGTGTGTACTTCATGCACACCACCGAACTCATGGAAAACAGCTCTGTGTTGGCCGTTCTGCTCTTCCTGGCTCTGGTCCTGCAGAGAACCTTCCTTCAGGCCTCCTACTACGTCACCATTGAGACGGGCATCAACCTGAGGGGGGCTCTACTGGCGAGTTAACCTAATTAAATCGTTTTTAAAGCGTTTACAACTAACAAGTCAGAAAACAATTAAATTACACTGCAAAAAATGGAAATCTAAATAAGTAATTTCTGCTTAAATTAAGTGCATTTTTTCTTGAATTGAGCAGGTAAATGACACTTTGCCAATGGAAAAACGACAATTTAAATTTAAAATAAGAAAAAAACAATTGCATTGTCTTATTTCAAGTGCAGATTATCTAATTATCTTATTTGAGGAGTAAAAATACTAATTCCATTGGCAAATCATCTTATTTACCTACAAAATTAAGGGTAAATGCACTTAATTTAAGAACTTTACTTATTTCTAGATTGTTTTTGCACAGTGTACAACTGTAAAATGTGTACCAACATGTACATCTAAGACATTGTTAGAAAGCTTAGATTCTCCAAAATTCAACCACCTGGTTCATTTCATGCACACAGCGAGCAACAAAGCACAATTAACACAGATGTAACAGCATGGTGACATGTAAACATGACAAAGAAGCCACTATGGAAAAACAATCTAGAAATGAGCCAAAGATTTCTTAAATTAAGTTTATTTACCCTTAATCCGAGTAGGTAAATTACATTTTTACTCTTAAAATAAGATAATTGGATAATATGCACTTGAAGTAAGAGAATGCAAATGTGTTTTCTTATTTTAAATGTAAATCATCTTGTTTCATTGGCAAAATGTCTCTTTTACCTCCTCAATTCCAGAACAAATGCATTTATTTTAAGAGAGAATTAGTTATCCAGATTTTGATTTTTGTTTTTTCAGTGCACAACAAAATACATTTAAAGGCATCCAGAAGTCATATTATAAATCCAATCTTTAATTGTTTATACTCCATTTGTCCATACGGGTCCACAAATTAAAAGTAATCCAGAATAATTATCATAAAAACATTCCATGATGACAAAATCACTAAATAACGTCTGTTTTTTGACGTCAGAAAAGTTAGCTGGTCATAGCTAATGTTTAGCATCTTGCGAATAAGACTTCCTTAAATCTTTTTGTTTTTTTACATCGTCTTGCTACCTACAAAACAAAAGTGTCCAGATCTTTGCATGACTCGATTTGATTCAGGGACAGCCCAGGAAGTCTCAAAAGTGCTCCCTGACTGTCAGCCAATGATGTACCGAGTAGTTATTCACTAAATGAAACTTTTTATATTTTTTTGTATTATTCATCTATTTTTTATATAAATAGTTTTACAGTTCAAAAATTAGCTTTATTTTTTTTTCATAAAAAATTCAATGAATGAATTCCGCACAACTGGAACAGTTTGGCACAATCTGCACTGGAAAAATAATCTAGAAATAAGTGAAGATTTCTTGAATTAAGTGTATTTACCGTTAATTTGACTTTGTAAATCAGATAGTTTGCCAATGGAATGAGTATTTTTACTCTTAAAATAAGATAATTACATAAAATGCACTTGAAATAAGACAATGCAATTGTAATTTCTTTCTTGTTCCATTACCTCCTCAATCCAAGAACAAATGCATTTATTATAAGAAAAAAAAAAGACTTATTTAGATTTCGATTTTATCCAGTGTGGCACTGGCGCTGGTGACACCAGAAGTTTAAAGTCTCACAGCTCTGGAACTGTTATACCTAGATGTCTGAAAGTTCCTGCAGGTGTGGTTGACATCATGAAAGATGTAATAAAATGAGACATGCCTATTCTCAAGCATGTTCTCTATTACTGCTGTTCAAAAAGGTCCCTTATTTTCCCGAAGATAAAAAATTACTTGGAGTCATGTTTGATGCAGCTTAGGCTGTGTTTTACTCACACTATATTCATTTATATTTTCAAATGATGATCACAAATATAATTTGGGATTGCAGTTCCTCAGTTATTTGTTTTTCTATTTGGGTATGCAAAATAGGCAATGATTACCCCAAATTAGGTGGGTTTTTAAAGCAGCAAGTCCCACACTGACAGCAGGGAGGCCAGAAGAACCGTAACATTGTTAAACACATACTGGAAAGTTTTAATACTTTTAAATATTTCAAGGATTTTATAAGCTGTGTTTAATGGGAATAATGTTGAAGAGCTTCAGAAAGTTTGGAGGTTTTGTCCTTCAAAGCGACTCTGGTTTATTCTTTGATATTTCATCTCCAGGCGATGATCTACAACAAAATCCTTCGACTGTCCACCTCCAACATGTCGATGGGGGAGATGACTCTGGGTCAAATCAACAACCTGGTCGCCATCGAGACCAACCAGCTGATGTGGTTCCTCTTCCTCTGCCCCAACCTCTGGGCCATGCCTGTACAGGTGAGCTCTGCTTCAAAGAAAACTAAGCTCCAGATGTTCTGCTTTGGCTGTGGAGAACTTTCAGCTCTGCTCTTTATCTTAGATTGTGATGGGAGTGATTCTGCTCTACAACTTCTTGAGCTGGAGTGCTTTGGTGGGAGCATCGGTGATAGTTCTGTTGGCTCCGGTTCAGTACCTCATTGCTACAAAGCTGGCGGAGACACAGAAAAGCACCCTGGTAAGCAGTGAAGTCATGCATGTTGAACTCTGGAGTTGCGGTTGGGTCATCAAGATCCCAACAAGTTGTTTGGTTTGGGCACATCTCCCAGGGGTCCACCAATGCTCAATCTGGGCCCTGTTTGCTTTTACACCACCTCTCTGGGGTAGAACATCTGATCACATGCGTCTCCTAGCAATGGCGTAACAACACAACAATAGGCCTGTATGCATTATTATCTGGGTGGGCCCCATATGAAGTACAAAAAGTACCACTGTCTGCTTTGCTATTGGTGTCGTGTTTAAACGGCTCACCATCATGTTGAAATCTGCCATGTGTTGGGGTATAAATACGGTCCAGTCAGTTAATGTAGCATCATTACATCTGCAAAGAGACGTCCTAGTCCACAATTGTATAAGCTACTGCATACTCTGCTTACCGATAGTTACGTTTTTGTCTCCTAATAATGCCATTCCGACGATACGCAGATGATACCCAGATCTATCGCCATGATGATCACATGGTCTCAGAGGAAGGACGTCCTGACATGGATGAACCCCCATCACTTCCATTTAACCTTCTCTAAAACTAAACTGCTCTTCTTCCCAGCCAAACCAACCAGAACCAGGATATCTGCATCCAAACAAAATGTTTAAGAAGTGTCTTTATAAGGTAAAAATGCTGATATGCTGGTGAAGATTCTCATCCGGGTCATAGTCATTCCAAAAAAGTTTAAAAAAAATAGTCTACTGGACTTTGTTTCCAAGTTTGAAGACGTTTCCCTCACCATCCAGGATGCTTTTTCAATTCAAAATGTCAGAAATAGCGTTGAGTTCGCGGGATGATGGGCTACTGTTATAAAACCTTCTGACATTTTGAATTAACAAGCTTCCTGGATGGGAAACAAAACGTCTTACTTGGAAACAAAGTCCAGTGGATTGTTTTTTTTTACTTTTTTTGGAGTAAAAATGTTAGCTTATCAGGGGGAGTTGTTTTGATTATTTCTTATGATTTATCTCTGTGCTTGTTAAACCCTAATAATACCTGCCTGCTACATGTTAAAGCTCACGTTTTCCCAAGCAGGTTATATAATCGGGACAAGAATTGGAAATGAAATGGGAGCAAACAGACAGAGTGGATTATTTTTAACAGAGAATCTGTGTATTCAGAGTTTTCTTCATCTAGAAGACTGTGTTACCTGAATAGGGCTGGAGCCAGAGACATCTCCTCATTTATAAACATGTGTACGATGTGATGATGTGGCCCTGGAGGCGTATAAAATTCTTCTTTAACTGTTGATTATTCCCGATGAAGGAAGCTCAATGGTTAAGCGCTACCAGTAACCTGAGTCATCGCTCTGGTCTGAGTAACATTACAGTTCCTGTTAAATCTGTTCTCATGATTATATAATGTTATTTAAAACTTTATGATTTCTTCTCAGGAAACAATCAGGCATAGAAAGCTTAGAGATGTAACCACAGAGCTCTCCTTTATAGTCTGCTCCACCAAAGATTGCTGGAGACTGATAGCTGATCATCATACCTGATGGTGCCCCATACCTGACCCAACATACCACCGAGTCTATCTGCCACACTCTTATAACTCCTCTTCCAGCCTTTGCTGGGAAACCTCTGCAGATTATCCAGAACCTGAAGGTGTTTGGTTTTTCAGCCAGTCCAAAATAGAACACTTCATCCTTCTGTTTGTTGACCTCCACCGCCTCCCATCATGGCCCGTTTCCATTAGTACCAACTCTGCTTTTGGCTTAAACTCTTCCTGCTTTTTAGGCTTTTTTAATTGTAACTGTTATGTGGAGTGATGACCCTTTTGTCATTCCAATGGATGTGGTTCAAATCGTAATGAGTTGGGCTGAAGAAAAAGACTAAAATCAAGTTCCTGACAGTGCAAGCATGTTAGGGCGCCATCACACCTTGCCGATTTAGCCAGCGTATGCCTGACGTCCCAGAATTTCCTAAAACACTGGCATACTCTGAACTTTATATGTATTTTTTACATTTTGGGTGTATGCATAGCATATTCATAATGTCCAGAACTTATGTCCAAAAACAGCCTAACTTATGCATAACGTATAGCAGTGTACTGTTTATGAAAGTATGCACAAGCAGCCTTTCATAAACAGTACACTGCTGTACATGGGAATTCACTTGAAAAAAAAAGATTTTTTTTTTTCTTAAAATAAGTGCATTTGTTCTTGGATTGAGGAGGTAAGATAGACATTTTGCCAATGGAACAAGACAATTTACACTTAAAATAAGAAAACACAATTGCATTGTCTTGAAAAAGATAAAAATACTAATTCCATTTGCAAATCATCTTATTTACCTGCTCAAATTAAGGGTAAATACACTTAATTTAAGAAATATTTACTTATTTCTAGAATGTTTTTCTAGTGTATAAGAAAAAAAAACAAAGACTTTTTAAAATAATATTTTGGTAAGGGCACCACCATGTTGAACTACTCCAAAAGGTGATGGCACACTGCAAAAACGATCTAAATATGAGTAAAAATATCTTAAATTAAGTGTATTTGCCCTTAATTAGAGCGGGTAAATGAGATGATTTGCCAATGGAATTAGTATTTTTACTCTTTAAATAAGATAATTAGATAATATGCATTTGAAATAAGACAATATACTTGTTTTTTTCTTATTTTAAATGTAAATTCTCTGGATTCATTGGCAAAGTGTCTCCCTTACCTCCTTAATTCAAGAAAAAATTCACTTATTTTAAGAAAAAAATGACTTATTGAGATTTAAATTTTTTGCAGTGCAGGGGTTGGTCCATGTTTCATCTAGCAATTGAAAGCATTGGATATACTGGCAATACATCGCAACCATGAAACACCTAAAAAAATCTGATTACCGTAGATAAAAGATGAAGCTGAAAGGACACAGAAGTGTCTACATCCCTTTGATTTACTGTGTGACTCGTGCCATAGTAAGCAGAGAAGAGGCAGTTTTGAAGCCGGGGTTCTGACTATAAGTGCTACCATTATTAATAGGATTCGTGGAGAGTTCTGTGGCTGAAAGAACTCTCCCTGTCATACTTTAGCAGGAGTGAGAAAACTCAAACTGAAACACAAGAATATTGAATCTGTCGATGTCTTGATCCTGCTGTTCTCCAGGAACACTCCACAGATCGTCTGAAACAGACCACAGAGATCTTAAAGGGTATCAAGCTGCTGAAGCTGTACGCCTGGGAGGATATCTTCTGTGACAGCGTGGAGCAGACCAGAGGCAAAGAGCTCACCAGCCTGAGGACGTTTGCTTTCTACACATCCATGTCCAGTAAGATAAAGAGCACAAACATGAGCTTCAGTCATCTTTAGTCTTTTGAGTTCCTCAGCCATCTCCCTGTTTTCAACCCCTTAATGATGCAACTTTTAGAAAACCTTCTAACTGGCTCTTTGAGAGTTTGTCAGTTTCTCTTTAAGATTCAGTTTCTTTGAAACTCACAAAAAGACAGTTTGATGCCTTTTTTGTTTAAACCACCAAATATTTAAGAAGAATCCGACATAATGTTGGTTCATATGAGGAAACACACTTTATTTGAGGCCAGTGTGTTTTAACTGTGGCCTTCTTCAGGGTTACTGGTTTCTGAGTATAAATCAGCCTTAAGGCTCTGGCAATTAAATAATAATGGCTAACAAAAAGGCCTTCTTATATGAGAGCCACTTTAGGTCCCTTTTCACCAAGGGCTCATAAGGGGAACAGTACCAAAGGCAGATCCCAGTCAGGGAATCAAGGAGTGAGTGGTGGGCGCAACCTATGAGCACTGTGCAGAAAATAAGAGACCAGACCATGCCCCCCCACCGTACAGTCATCAGCAGGTGCATGATGACATGAGATTGCTGCCACATGTGCCTTAATCCCTTATCATGTAGGGACTAGAGAAACTCTAGAACAGAGGGCACTACGCAGGAAACTGGTTCCTCATTACGGGGGTACCACTAACAGTAGAGTACCACTAAGAAAATAGACACCATCCGACATTGTAATGCCCTCAAGTGGAGGGTGCCTGGCACTCAATATGGTGCGCCGAACAGAGTCTAAAAGTCAGTCAGCCTCCCAGTGGCCATACCCACAGCTGGAGCATTGAGGGTTGGGGGCGCCATATTCTTCCCCCCAACTAAAGTCCCATTTACATTACCCTCCATAAACCGATCCGTGCCGAGTTCCGACAGAGCTTGGATGAGTTGACTGGGCTTGGTTCCTTATGACTGTTTACAAATCACGCTAGCACCGTTCCTCGCCTCCTTGTGAGGATCTACGGTGCTACTGCTCTCTACAGAAAATCAACATGGCAGCGCCCATAACATTCAATAAGTTTGGTTATAATTGTAATATTTTGCTGTTTGTGAAGAGCCAGGAAAAGAAGGCAGCCTTTGGTGAATTTAATTAACAGAGTCGGCTTTTGGGAAGTGGATACGACAAATGGTCATCTAATCAGGCTTACAGATGCAGGAAACAACGGCAGACATTGAGTTTCATCCCACTGCTAAGCAGAATCATCACTGGAAATCGTGTGGCATGCTAATGAAGCTACTATTTTGTTAATGTCTTAAATGTCATGATTACAGAGGCTGACTGTTAGGAGATGACGCGCTACTCTAATGCGCTCTTTGTTATCTGAAATCCGAGCCAGAACTGAACCGCACCAAGGCCTACTGATGAACTAGTACCAGTTTAGCACGGTCGGTTGTGTCTCACACGGTCTGGTTCAGCATACAGGAGAACCCGGATGCACTAGCATCCTGGTCTAATGCACCCAATCCTAATTATTATTATCTAACTATTGCTTCTAATGTCCCTTCCGGAATATTGCAGAGGGTATTTAATTGACTCCTCTGTTGCAAACAGATCCACCTCTGCTCGACCAAAGCGGTTACATGCGCCACATTGCGGTGAAGGGACCACTCTCCCAGAGCAGGAGCCTAGTGAGAGAAAGAGTCTGCGATATGATTGTTCACCCAAAGTAAATACATTGCCCATAGGGTGGACAGGAGAAGATTAGCCCATTTCAGGTGATCTCGGGACACCTTCAGAAATCGTGCCAATGTGGTCCGTCCCTGATGGTTTATTTGGTAAACCAGAGAGCTGTTATCCATCCCAACCAGCACCTACTTTACTTCTAGGTAGAGCCATGTGCACGACAGCTTCAGAACATGTATATGCTCTCCCATTGAGGTGCCAACCAACCCATGCGACTGGCATCTGTGCTGACTACTTCCCCGCGGCACAACACTTTCCCCGCAGGGACATTCTGCCTTGTCTAGGGGCCAGAGTAGAGCTGTTGAGCCACCTTTAAAAAGGGTGCAGAAAGAGCAAAACCAAGGGCACAACACGAGTAACAGAAGTTTTGCCCAGAAGACATAAGGAAACTGCCTACCCAGCCATAATTTACTGACCAGCTTGAGTATGTCATCCACCCTATGAAAGTTGACCAAGTTGACACTGAGGCCCCACTGTGACACCTTACCTGAGGAAGTAGCGATGCTCTGTCGCAGTAGCCACCTGAAAGTAGGCGTCCCTCAGATCTATAAACCAGTCTACGTTTGCAGTGGCCTGAAGAACCTCTAATATCTGGAGCATGTGGAATGGAAGGGCCCCTCAGATCCAAAATGGGCTGAAAACCACTTGCTGTACATCAAGGGTAAAGAAACTACCAGGTCTTTCCCCAGTCTGAGGCTGCAGCCGAACACTGGAGCTAGCAGGATGCCTCGAACGCGAAGCGGTGAGCTGGAAGAGGAGGCGCGAATGCTGCCATCACCAACGTTCACATCACCTTCCTCGCAAGTCTAGGGGGTTTGCAACAGGGAAGGGAATATTACCCTAGCCTCGGTAACCATGGCCAGACACACCTGGTTTAATCAGTTCATCCAGAGTAATGAAAGACAGGACACAAAAAGCTCAGTAGTGGAGTTGCACATACTGTAGAGCCCATTGGTCTTCTGGATAGACCCCAGAACCATCTGTATGGATACAACTAGCTCTAAGCTAATGCTAGTAGAGCTGAATCTAGATGTTTCATCCTGTATGAAACTGTTTGCTGCATCATCAGTGACTTAAAACATGTTTTCTTTTTGCAGTTTTCATGAACGCTGCTATTCCCATCGCTGCCGTTCTTGCTGTAAGTGTCTTTATTTCCACACATCTGTTTATTTCAACCTTTTTCTCTGGTTTGATTCAGTCGTACTGTGATACTAACAGCAGTTTAGCTTACTTACCACAATGGTGAAACCTCAAACTCTTTCTTCATAGACGTTTGGGGTGCATCACTTCCTCACCAGCAGCATTCCCAGTCCTTCTCATGCCTTCGCAGCTCTGGCGCTTTTTCACATCCTGGTCACTCCACTCTTCCTGCTCTCTACTGTGGTCAGGTTTGCGGTGAAGGCCCTCGTCAGGTGAGTTTTCCAGAGACATTCCATTATTTTCGTTTTGGATGGGACCTAACATGTGGACAAAGTGGAGATCCGAAAAATGGCTGTGACATTGGGGAGGGGCAGCCTGGTGGTTTGGGCATTGAGCCCCACTCCCACAGACTGCCACTCTGGGTCCCTGAGCAAAAGACCTTTAACTCCACACTGCTCCCCAGGCGCCAGAAAATGGCAGCCCACTGCTCCCCAAGGGTTAATTTCGCTACTGGGTCCTTGTGACAGTGTAATGTAAATAAAAAGCTATGTTTTCGACCTTGTCTCATTGGTCGAAACGTTTGTCTGCTTTCCTGCAGCGTCCAGAAGCTCGGTGAGTTTCTTCAGAGTGATGAAATCGGAGATGACAGCTGGAGAAATGGAGACATATCCGTTTCCCTGGACGTTGGGAAGAAACACCTGGGAATGGTGAGAGCTGCTCATAACACGCCACTCATTAAAACCAGGAACTGCGATGCGAGCACAAATGGAGATGGCCTGTCAGTCAGAGTTTATTTTTATTAGTTTGGTCTTCACCTTTAAAATTAATTGTTTGAATTTATAAAAATATATATATAAAAATAGTTGATCAAACAGCTGAAAGGATTTAAACCTGTTCTTTCTTGTATGCACTGATCCTATAATGTTGGTACTCAAGGGCCCCTTTCCTGCAGGTTTTAGAGGTTTCTATGCTTAAAGCCGGGCATACACTGTGCAATTCTTTGCCCTATGTGGGCCGACTTTTCAGTCGTGTGAAAATTTTCAGATCAGCCCGAGTTTCAGCCTGATTGTGCGTAGTGTAGTGTACAGGGGCTAAAGAGGGGCAATCAGCCTCTCACCACCTCCCGATCAGGAATCGTGAAGTCGGTAGAAAATCAAACATGTTACATTTTCAGCCGACCGTGGTGGGCAAATCGCTCAGTGGGCAAACAAGGATTCTTCTTTTTCTTCTTCCTCTCAGATGCAAACACAGAAGCATGGCCGGGGTGCGAGTGAAATGGAGTTCTTTCTGTAAAATTGACAGACCGTAGTAGCCACGTTTGCTCAGCCATGTCTTTGACCAAATACGTCGTCTACTTTTCTTTTTAGGGCTTTCAGCACAAAATTGCACAAATTGCCAAGGAAGCGCGTTTCACTCGAGTGAGCTTCATATTCCTCTTCTACTCGTTTGGCTTCCGGATAAACGAGTCTGAGTAGCGCTATCTCACTACGGAGCTAAGTCCCATGTGGTTTATAGACGTACAGTGTGAGCAGGTAGATCGCATCAGAGCATCGTGCTGAACACACATTGTGAGCTGTGAACTCGTACGAAGAAACCCTGCGGTTTTGTCGTACATTGTGAGCTGTAGCTGTGTGCAATGATTAAAAAAAAAAAAAATTGCAAGTGTATGCCCGGCTTTAGTACAGCTAATTCTGATGTTTGCAGTTCAGGAAAAGCCTGTAAATCTACTATGAAGGTAAATCAGATGTGCTGGAGCAGGGAAACCTCTAAAACCTGCAGGACAGCGGCTCTCAAGGACCGACTTTAGGAATGCCTGCTGTAGAGGATCTTTTGTTTTTGGGGATGCCTAACGTTCCCCCCCCTCCATTATGATCCTACTGTCGTGTAAAGACCACAGCCATCAACAGGAAGGGGCCGAAGCGCTACCAGATGGACCACTACGAGCAGCCGAGCCGGCGCGCGATGAGACCCATGGAGACGGAGAACGTGGCAGTAAAGGTCAGGTTCAAAGTGCAGACGTTTTACAGCTTTGTTTGGTTTTCTAGACTCAATATGGATGTCAGCAAGGGACAGTGAGGGAGACTAGCTTCTGATCTACAGTTCTCAGGGCTTCAAAAGGGTCAAAAAAAGTTGATTGGAAGTAACCAAAAACAGCTATGAAACTTTAAAGCTGACTCTGTTACTTTCCATGACTTTGTAGTTTCTTCACAGAAACTTTCTCAGAACTTTCCGGAAAATTTTGATAGAAGTTTTCTGGAACTACCCAGTGTTGTGCTAGTTACTGAAAAGCAGTAACTAGTTTCTGTTACTAGTTACTTCATTTCAAAAGTAACTTAGTTACTAACTCAGTTACTTACACCATAAGGTAATGCGTTACTGTGAAAAGTAACTATTTAGTTACTTTTTTTTTTTTTAAAGGTTCACATTATGCCCTTATAGCCTTTATTTCAGAAATGTTATTGCACTGGAGAATAATACCATCTGTTGAAGAACTTGACATGCATTTGCAACATGAAACTCTGCTAAGCAATTCTATATACAAGCAACAAAGATACACTATATTGCCAAAAGTATTTGCTCACCCATCCAAATTATTGGAATCAGGTGTTCCAATCACTTCCATGGCCACAGGTGTATAAATTCAAGCACCTAGGCATGCACTGTTTTTACAAACATTTGTGAAAGAATGGGTCGCTCTCAGGAGCTCAGTGAATTCCAGCGTGGAACTGTGATAGGATGCCACCTGTGCAACAAATCCAGTCGTGAAATTTCCTCGCTCCTAAATATTCCACAGTCAACTGTCAGCTGTATTATAAGAAAATGGAAGTGTTTGGGAACGACAGCAACTCAGCCACGAAGTGGTAGGCCACGTAAACTGACGGAGCGGGGTCAGCGGATGCTGACGCGCATAGTGCGAAGAGGTCGCCAACTTTCTGCAGAGTCAATCACTACAGACCTCCAAACTTCATGTGGCCTTCAGATTAGCTCAAGAACAGTGCGCAGAGAGCTTCATGGAATGGGTTTCCATGGTCGAGCAGCTGCATCCAAGCCATACATCACCAAGTGCAATGCAAAGCGTCGGATGCGGTGGTGTAAAGCACGCCGCCACTGGACTCTAGAGCAGTGGAGACGCGTTCTCTGGAGTGACGAATCGCGCTTCTCCATCTGGCAATCTGATGGACGGGTCTGGGTTTGGCGGTTGCCAGGAGAACGGTACTTGTCTGACTGCATTGTGCCAAGTGTAAAGTTTGGTGGAGGGGGGATTATGGTGTGGGGTTGTTTTTCAGGAGCTGGGCTTGGCCCCTTAGTTCCAGTGAAAGGAACTCTGAATGCTTCAGCATCCCAAGACATTTTGGACAATTCCATGCTCCCAACTTTGTGGGAACAGTTTGGAGCTGGCCCCTTCCTCTTCCAACATGACTGTGCACCAGTGCACAAAGCAAGGTCCATAAAGACATGGATGACAGAGTCTGGTGTGGATGAACTTGACTGGCCTGCACAGAGTCCTGACCTCAACCCGATAGAACACCTTTGGGATGAATTAGAGCGGAGACTGAGAGCCAGGCCTTCTCGTCCAACATCAGTGTGCGACCTCACAAATGCGCTTCTGGAAGAATGGTCAAAAATTCCCATAAACACACTCCTAAACCTTGTGGACAGCCTTCCCAGAAGAGTTGAAGCTGTTCTAGCTGCAAAGGGTGGACCGATGTCATATTGAACCCTATGGATTAGGAACGGGATGTCACTTAAGCTCATATGTGAGTCAAGGCAGGTGAGCAAATACTTTTGGCAATATAGTGTATGTTTCAAAGGGCCAAGTTATTTCAGGGTAGAACAAACTGACAATGCTAGTTGCCTGCAAAATTGCACTTTACAGCAGGCGGCCTGCTATAATTTGTTCCCCCCTTATAACTTTAAGAAATAAAGGTCCATCACCTCCAAAGTTTCAGGAATAAATTGTCATCATAAAAGATGTTTATAAGCCAAAAATGAAAAAGCTGGGGCCTTTTTTGTCTCATTTAGACAGGGGGAACAGATTACGGCAGGTTTTATTTCATCCCATATTGCCAATTCTGGCAATATGGGATGAAATAAAACGGCTGATGTTAGAAGACAAACTGTTTATTAAGGATAGTACAACAGTGATAAATTGTAAGTTAATATAAAACACAAATATAGATTTAAGTACTAAATTTCAACCAGGAAAAATTTATTTTCTTCTGTATATAGTCTTTAATGATTACACGTGCACTTCATTTTGTATTTCATTTTTATTACAAGTATATGGTTTACAACAGTTTTCAATGGGATGAGAACATTTGGACACTGAAACAATGAGAGATTTTTTTAAGGAACGTGTGGAAAAGAACAAGGATCTGTTTGCTTTCAGAGGGAGGAGTAGACACTGCTGTCAGCTACCAGCTTTCAAGCAAACGTTTGTGTTTTATTATTAGTTTTAAATCAATATCACTGGCGATATTCTGCTATAACATGTGAAGTAAAGAATAAAACAGTAAAGCTCAACTTTCATACACGTTAAACCTTTCTAATTTCAAGTTCTGCGCGTTGGAATTGAGGCGGAGTTAAGTCGGGTTGTTCGTCCTACTCCGTGCGCGCTCCCGACGAGGGGATACAAATTTTCCCAGGGATAACTACCTTGGCACGACACCGGTAGCTTCTAGCTTCGTCGCAGCATGTTGCTTTTGTAGGTGTTTCAACAGATTACAGTTGCTGTTCTGGGCTGTAGATAGGATCAAAGATTCTAAGGCACAAATTGTAAATTAATGAGAATATCTCTAAGTGAAGAAACTCGACTTGGGCTCTGCAGCAGCCGCCATGATGACTAGTGTTGGTAAACACAAACACGCCCTCAGCATGTTTCCTTCCTGTCTCCCTCACTCTAACACAGGAAGACAATACTTCACTGCAGCTTTTAAGTCTCTAGCTGATCCCGAAACTAAAAAATAACGCAGTAACGCATCATGTAGTAATGTTAACGGAGTTACTGAATTTAAAAACTTAACGCGTTAGCGTACTAGTTAGTGAAAAAAATACCGCCGTTACAGTAACGCGTTAGTCCCAACACTGGAACTACCACATGTCTCTCAAGTACTTATACAGAAAACTTCTGAGTATTTTTGTAGAAAATACTGTTTATCATACAGCTTCCTTTAGTAATCTAATGTCTTTCATGAAAGTTACTGGATAGTTTTATCAATGCCAGTGTCAACACTTTTCTCAAACTGTACTTAGTTGAATTCTCCGTTTCAAGGATCCACTGGTTCAATTCTTAGAACATTACCAGAGCTTTATCTCTTCATAGTTGTTACTTTTTATTAATATTTTCATGAACTTTAATTAATGCAAATAGCCTTTATTGTCCCATGGGGAAGATTCTGCTGTCAGCAGCATAGCAAACGGGTAAATAAAATAATAAATGTTCACATAAGACCTAAAGAACAACAACCGCAGCAAAGTTTAGGTCATGGGTACTTTAAACTTTCTAGATATTTCCCTGGAACATTTGCAGACCTTAATAGTTGATTTTATTTAAATTTCTCTGGATTTATTTTAGAGAAAAAGAGTTTTCTGGAAATTATGTAGAACATTCTGCCTATTCTTTTAGAACTTTCCCAAATTTACTGGTACTTTCAGGAACTTACTTGGAATATATTGGTTCTTTTCTCCGAATGTTGCTCTGATTTACGGTTTGCTTTTATAGAACCTGCCCCAAACTTCTTATTCATGTCCCAGAACCTATTAGGGTTTGTTGTTTTTTTTCCCGGAAGTTGCTGATTACTTTCCAAAAACGTTTCCTTTTTAGATTGTTTTTTTTATTAGAGCACATCTTAATATTGACACATACAAATCAATACACTCAGCACAACACTAATGAAATATTGCACAAAAATAAAAATTCTAATAATACAATCCATTGTATTAGTCTTTTTCCTGCTTCACAAAGGTAGGCAGCAGCTTCACAAAGCCATGATGGCAATTATTTTACATCCAAGTAGTATGCAGTTCTTCATATATACACCTACACACATCAATTTCAAACAAATGGTATCGGTATCAGACGATACTGCACAGCCAGGTATAAGTGCCAAAAAGTGGCATCGGGGCAACACTACTTATAACCAACACAAAATTCAGCAACAGGCACCTTCAGTTGGGCAAAACTTCTAAGTTTGAAAAATAGTTAAAGCATTTCCAACTTCTGTGTAGACCAGAGATCACAGATTAGCGGACCGCAGTCCAGATCCGGATCCACCTGCTTGCTAATCTGGACCTAACCTGATTTAAAACATTTGACGACAGTGTCTAATTTCACTTGCGCTGCTTCTCCTGTTAATATGGTAAAGCCAGGCATGCTTTAGTGGTGCAGTGGTTAGCACACATGACCCATGTATGGAGGACTTAGTCCTCAACGCGGGCAAAGGTCCGGGTTCCAATCCAGCCTGTGGTCCTTTCCCGCATGTCTCTCCCCCTCTCTCATACCCCCTTTCCTGTCAGCCTACTGTCTATAAAAAAAAAACAAGCCGCTAGTGCCGTAAAAATGAAAAAACAAATACATATATATACATACATATATATATATATACATATACATATACATATATATACATACATATACTGTATATATACATATACATACATATACATACATATATACATATATACATATATACATATATACATATATACATATACATATATACATATATATATACATATACATATATATATACATATACATATATATATACATATACATATATATATACATATACATATATATATATATACATATATATATATATATATACATATACATATATATATATACATATACATATATATACATATATATATATATATATATACATATACATATATATATATACATATACATATATATACATATACATATATATATATACATATACATATATATACATATACATATATATACATATACATACATATATATATATATACATATACATATACATATATATACATATACATATATATATATATATATACACATACACTATATTGCCAAAAGTATTTGCTCACCTGCCTTGACTCACATATGAGCTTAAGTGACATCCCGTTCCTAATCCATAGGGTTCAATATGACGTCGGTCCACCCTTTGCAGCTAGAACAGCTTCAACTCTTCTGGGAAGGCTGTCCACAAGGTTTAGGAGTGTGTTTATGGGAATTTTTGACCATTCTTCCAGAAGCGCATTTGTGAGGTCGCACACTGATGTTGGACGAGAAGGCCTGGCTCTCAGTCTCCGCTCTAATTCATCCCAAAGGTGTTCTATCGGGTTGAGGTCAGGACTCTGTGCAGGCCAGTCAAGTTCATCCACACCAGACTCTGTCATCCATGTCTTTATGGACCTTGCTTTGTGCACTGGTGCACAGTCATGTTGGAAGAGGAAGGGGCCAGCTCCAAACTGTTCCCACAAAGTTGGGAGCATGGAATTGTCCAAAATGTCTTGGTATGCTGAAGCATTCAGAGTTCCTTTCACTGGAACTAAGGGGCCAAGCCCAGCTCCTGAAAAACAACCCCACACCATAATCCCCCCTCCACCAAATTTTACACTTGGCACAATGCAGTCAGACAAGTACCGTTCTCCTGGCAACCGCCAAACCCAGACCCGTCCATCAGATTGCCAGATGGAGAAGCGCGATTCGTCACTCCAGAGAACGCGTCTCCACTGCTCTAGAGTCCAGTGGCGGCGTGCTTTACACCACCGCATCCGACGCTTTGCATTGCACTTGGTGATGTATGGCTTGGATGCAGCTGCTCGACCATGGAAACCCATTCCATGAAGCTCTCTGCGCACTGTTCTTGAGCTAATCTGAAGGCCACATGAAGTTTGGAGGTCTGTAGTGATTGACTCTGCAGAAAGTTGGCGACCTCTTCGCACTATGCGCGTCAGCATCCGCTGACCCCGCTCCGTCAGTTTACGTGGCCTACCACTTCGTGGCTGAGTTGCTGTCGTTCCCAAACACTTCCATTTTCTTATAATACAGCTGACAGTTGACTGTGGAATATTTAGGAGCGAGGAAATTTCACGACTGGATTTGTTGCACAGGTGGCATCCTATCACAGTTCCACGCTGGAATTCACTGAGCTCCTGAGAGCGACCCATTCTTTCACAAATGTTTGTAAAAACAGTCTGCATGCCTAGGTGCTTGAATTTATACACCTGTGGCCATGGAAGTGATTGGAACACCTGATTCCAATAATTTGGATGGGTGAGCAAATACTTTTGGCAATATAGTGTATATATATACATATACATATATATATACATATATATATATATATATACATATACATATATATACACATATACATATATATACACATATACATATATATACATATACATATATATATACATATACATATATATATACATATACATATATATATACATATACATATATATATATATATATACATATATATACACAGACTGTGTATATATATATACATATATATACACAGTCTATTTTTTTATAGACATGTGTTAAAGCCCGTGATCCAAATGATCCAATGAGCTGCTGTCAGTCTGGGTTGCTGCTGCTGCTACTTTTAGACACAGCAGGCAAACCTGTGGCAAGATGAGCAGAGAAAGTGAGGACTGCTGGAAGAACTGTGGTGAACTGGTGAAAGAAAAGTGAAATGGTGCTCAAAGATGACCCTGAACATTTAGAGGATGTTTGGCTCAACCTGCTGCTGTGAAGCAGGATTCTCCACCATGAACAGAATCAAAAATAAAAATGAGCTAAGAATATGTGCTTTAGAATGGCTTAGTCTCCATTCAAACCCAGGTTTAAAGCCTTGCAGGGCAGCCTAAAGCCCACTGCCAACATTAAGACAGAAAAAAAGAAAGAAAAATAATCAGTTCAGGTCAGTTCAGATGTTTTATAAAATATGTGACTCAGGAAATTGTCAATTTACCAAACTGACAGATTGTTGCTCTCTACTTAAAAAACACTTTAGATTTTTTTTTAACAATTTATTTTATTTAAAAGTCAATGTATAACATGGATGCATAAAACCTAATTTTCTTTCAGTGTTACATTCTGTTTAAAGTGACTGATTATAATTAACTGGTTGATGATTTACTTTATTCGGACCCTGCTGATTTTAAATTGATCACCCCTGCTGTAGATCCTAGAAGGGTGTATTTTATTTTCTCAAGCAAAAAAACAAACAAACAAAAAAAAACATAATCTCCTTAACCCAGAGGGAGACTAAAGGACATTTATCAAACTTCCAGTGGAAATTTTAAGTATTAGCCAATCAAGATGTCAAAGCAAAAACCTCTTTTTGAGCAGAACTTAGCACTACAGTAGGGTTGAGGATACCAAATATGGCAACAAATGGACAAGGTTGCAGATCTATTTTCAGAACAAAACACATAAATCTTACAAAATCAAAAAATACTGAAAACTAGGGATACTCACAAGGAGGTAAAGAAACTATGACAAACCAGCCAAGAGTGACTGAACAGGAGAATAAATGGGAGAGAGAAACAAAGACCAGGCTAATTAGCAGATTGGGAGCAGGTGTGAACAGAGGAAGCAAGAAGGGAGCTAGGGAAAAGGACACTGACACAAGAAGGAAAACAAGAAATATCTAAGAACTCACATACAGTCAAAAATAACTAGAACACAAAAAGGAGATAAGAGCAAAGGAAACTCAGAGATAAAACTTGAACAGAATCAAAACCATGAATGCCTAAATTTAGGGAAATTAATCCTATAAACAACGTTAAATTAAATCAAACTAAGACGAGCAAAAGATGAGGAGGATGGACTTCTGTAAATGGCGTTATCCCAAAGATCTGAAATAATTATATGCAAAAATCTTTTTCCAGGGCTGTTCAGGAGGTATGGAAGGAACATTTTGGAAGCAATTAGAGGCAAAATTCAGAATTTGTAAATAACAAAATAAATGCATACCAGGTAAACTGTATCTGGAAAATATATTTGCTATCAAATACTCCTGATGCAGTGGAAAAATGATCTAGACATAAGTAAAAATGTATTAAATAAAGTGTATTTACCCTTAATTTGAGTAGGTAAAGAAGATAGTTTGCCAATGGAATGAGTATTTTTACTCTTAAAGCTACAGTGTGTAATAATTACAGCGATATATAGTCAGAAATGTAATATATTATACATAACTATGTTATTTTATCATCATCTACGAGCTCAGCCTCTTAACCTTAATATTTGCGTTGCCTTAGAATTCGTTATTTATAATTACATAGGAGCGGTCGCAGCCATGGAGGCAGACATCTTTGCGCTACGGCAGCGCAGAGCCAACAAACTAGCGATTGGTGTTCATGTTGCTGCGGTCTGCAGTCTGGACGTTAGATGTTGCTGAAAATTACACACTGTAGCTTTAAAATAAGAGTTAGATAATATGCACTTGAAATTTCTTATTTTAAGGGTAAATTGTCTTGCTCCATTTGCAAAATGTCTCTTTAACCTCCTCAATCCAGGAACAAACGCACCTATTTTAAGAAGAAATGACTTATCTAGATTCGATTTTTTCCAGTGTGCATATAGTTGTTTTAAACACCTATCATGCCAAATTGAAATTGGTTTGGTTTGGTCATAAACAGATGTAGGAAACAAACCAAAAGTGCCTTGTCTATCTAATCTCACCTTGGACGAAACACTGCCTGCCTATAAGTTGGTTTATAGCAACAAAAGCAGATCTTCACACTGAGTTTTTCTTTACATGAAATGTTCCAGTATGTTGACTTTTGGGATGGACAGAAGGCGTACTTTCTTTTCACCCCGACTCTCCGTGTGTTTTTGTTTGTACACGGCCTTTATGCCTTTGACAGGAAATGCATGATTCACATGAGAATTCGTTGCCCCCTGAAGGGTCTGTGAAAGTGTCCAGATTTTTCTCAGCTGCTTTGTAAACACTCCTCTTCCTGTCTCCTCCCTGTGGAGTGATGCTACTGTCCAGACTGGCCGCTAATTAAAGCCGAAGATGCTGTCGCTTTCCCACACCAGCATCTGTGTCCACTCTGGATGCTTCTGGTTATGATGTTTCTGGAGCTTTAGTTCAGGTTAGAGCTCAGTTTGCTTCATGACCTGAAGGGTTTATGCAGTGGCGGTTCTAGAACAAATGTAGCACAAATGTAGAACAAATGTGCTGGCCCCCAGGGGGCCAGCATGTTTACATGGGGGCACAGAAAAGCATGAAATAAAAAAAACAGAGCGAGGGATTCAAATATATTAAGATAACTGTCTATTGTCTATTCAATTAGGTATAATTAAGATTCGATGTCTTATTAGGGCCGATATACACTCATAATTTAGGATTTTTACCTATCTTTGACTCAATCTAAGTTAAAATTACAGTTTTCTATAAAATCTGAATTAGAACTCAAGAAAAACTGAAAAATTAAGCTGTAAAAATTTGAGTTTTTTTAAATTTGTTTTGAAAAAAACATTTAACAGATAACAGGCTTCAGTGGCTTCAATACGGCCTTATCACTTTATTGTTTTTAAACAATTGATTAAACAGAATAATAAAGAATGAAAATTAAATTGATCCTTGTCTCTAGTGGAGGATTTCAAGTGTGTCGGGGTAAGGCAAGGCAAAGGCAAGGCAAATTTATTTTTTATAGCACAATTCAGTACAAAGACAATGCAAAGTGCTTTACAAGATTAAAATATAGGAAAATAAAAAAGAATCAAAGCAAGTAGGAAAAAAATTAATAAAATAAAATAACAAAATGCAGAAACAAAAAAGAACATTAAAAAAAGTTGGACTAAAGAAAATAAAAAAAAAGTTGAACTAATGATGTTTCAGTTGAACTGTTTAACTAGAACAGTCGAAGGCAATCCTAAACAAATGTGTTTTTAGTCTTGACTTAAAGGAATTCAGGCTTTCCGCACTTTTACAGTTTTCTGGAAGTTTGTTCCAGATAAGTGGAGCATAGGAACTAAATGCTGCTTCTCCATGTTTACTTCTGGTTCTAGGTATGCAGAGCAGCCTGGAGCCAGAAGACCTGAGTGGTCTGGAGGGTTGATACACTGATAGCAAGTCTGTGATGTATTTAGCTGCTAAGCCATTCAGAGATTTATAGACTAACAGAAGTATTTTAAAGTCTATTCTCTGAGATACAGGGAGCCAGTGGAAGGACTTTAGAACTGGGGTGATGTGCTCTACTTTCTTAGTCTTAGTGAGGACACGGGCAGCAGCGTTCTGGATCAGCTGCAGCTGTCTGATCCACTTTTTAGGCAGACTTTTGAAAACACCGTTGCAGTAATCAATTCAACTAAAAATAAACGCATGGATTAGTTTTTCCAGTTCATGCTGAGACAGTAGTCGATGGGGTCTTGTTCACGAGTGAGGGACGGATGGACTGATCGGTGCGGAGTCAGCAGTGATGCGGTTGCTGTATCGGACTGTCGTGGTGGAGGGGGAGCTGAGTCGCGGGGCAAAGCTCCTGATTTACCGATCTATCTACGTTCCCACCCTTACTTATGGTCTTGAGATTTGGGTAATGACCGAGAGGATCGCGAATACAAGCAGCCGAAATGAGTTTCCTTCGCAGGATGGCTGGTCGCACCAAGTCGCTGCTCCTCCACATCGAGAGGAGCCAGCTGAGGTGGCTCAGGCATCTGCTTCAGATGCCTCCTTGTTGCCTCCCTCGGGAGGTGTTCCAGGCATGTCTCAATGGGAGGAGGCCTCGTGGGAGGCCCAGGACACGCTGGAGAGACTATGTCTCTGAGCTGGCCTGGTGTCGCCTCTGGGACCCCCCAGAGCAGCTGAAGGAGGTACGTTGGGGTATGGAATTCTGGGCATCTCTGCTTAGACGGCTTCCTCTGCAACCCAGCCAAAGAAAATGAATGGATGGACAAAAGACCTATCAGTAGGAGCCGATGTGACCGGCTGCTAGATGTGATCCAAAAACAAGCTGAAAAAGTCCAGAGCATCATGAAATCGCGCAGTTTTAAAAAAAACCCAGATGTTTCTGCCTGCTTTCCTCTAACCTGACAACAGCCAGATGCATGTCTCGCTCCGCCCAGCTCCACTCACATACATCTGGGAACCCGCTCATTGAAAGTGATTTCCCCAACCGAATTTATGGTCTGGCCAATCAGGACGCAGGGTGGGTGTGTCCTGGAGTGGAGAAGCGACCGTGAGATTCCAACAACAATGGCGGCTCGCATTGAGGAAGCAAGCGTTAGCATTGATGCTGCTATTTCTTCTGTGTTGTCCAATCTATCTGATATTGTTTCATTAAAAGAACATCAGAGAACGGCTTTGAAGGCTTTTGTTGGTGGAAACGATGTTTTCGCCTTCTCCTGACCGGATTTGGCAAGAGCTTGATCTACCAAATGGCTCCTCCTCTCACAGCGTCACGGGTTAGCCTCGGTGTGAGTGGTTGAAATAGCACGTCAATAAAGATGACAGACAAGTGGCTTATCCAATCATATGCAAGGAGTTTTGATAAGGCCCAGCCTTCAGTAAAGGCAATTCCTATGGCGGGTTCCCAGATGTATGTGAGCGGAGCTAGGCGGAGTGAGACATGCATCTGGTTGTTGTCAGGTTAGCTTTCCTCCCCTAAATAAGAAATGTATGACGGAGGAGACTCATCCATGACCTCCGACACTAAACTCTCCTGCTCTTGCATGTTTCCTCTGTCCATAGCGTTCCTTGACAGGTTCGTTTCTAAGGCACCAATTTAGTGCTACTTGGTCCCAATGGAATTTCCCATTAGGAACCTACTAGCACTAAGTTGCTAACTGGTTAGCAAGATGCTTCCGACAAACCAGCCACAACCAAACTTGCTTAGGAACCTTCCACCTCAGCAATCCCGCCCCCTTGATAAATGACCAATCACATTCACTTTATTCACTCGTGTAAAGTCGTGCACTATTCGGGAGAATTCGGAAATGCAACGATTGGAACAGCAGCTTCCCTACGACTTAAATGACACTTCAGTATTACGCTGCTGTGCGTTACGTTGGGCTGTCATTGGACATAAGTTCTGGACTCATTATAAATACTCTATGTATACGCCCAAAATTGAAAAAATACATAGAAAGTTCAGCGTATGCTGGGAGATCTTAGGAGATTCTGGGACGTCAGGTTAAATCAGCAAGGTGTGACAGCGCCCTTAGTGCTGATTTATGCAGTAAAATTGTTGTTTGTGATTCACTTTTGTTGTGATCCTGGCACCATTAGCAAACGTTTAAACTGAAGTTGTGCAGAGAAAGTGATTCGTAAAATGAAGTTTGTTAGAATGCAGTTTATAAAAACTTAATCTACAAAATGTAAATTTAAATAAATAATTTGAAAATATAAAATCTGTGAAAAAAAAAAGTTAATTGAAAGACAAAAATATAAATATAAAAAAAATATGAAAAATCCATTAAAAAAAGGAAATTTGAAAAAAAAAAAGTTTCAAAGTTTAATTTCTGGGTTGCAGTTTTTTTCAAACTTCTAAAAAATGTTTTTTTTCTTTTTCTAAAATATGTCTTTGGCTCACAAACATTGATGGAAAAAAAGTTCCCTCCCTTCTCCTAGTTCTGAAACCCTTCAGAAGGATTTTCTAAATCAGTGCTGTAATCTAGACCCACATTTTGTGTCTCTGCTCGTTGTTTATCTAAGTCCTCCCCTAAAACAAGCAGGACAACCTCTAAGAAGCTTTGAGGTCCTCTAGAGGTTTGTTCTCTGGATTCCTGTTGGGACCAGTAACATGTGCAGAGCGTAACTATGGAAGAAAATAAACTGGGGGAGTTGTTAGATAAAATAAACACTTAAAGCAACAGATTGGAGGAATGTAAACTGTGGGAGCAGGAAGAAGGGCTGCAATGATGACATGGAAGTTCCTCTGTTCTGATGGCTGTTTCAGCTCTGTTATCGTCCTGCAGCCGCCTAATGAAGCCAGCACAGATATATAGTCAATAGATGCAGTAATTAGGCGGATCTTTATGACCACTGGGAGGTGAACCCCTCCATCGATGGCTGGACAACCATAGAGCACAGGTGGTTATAATGTTCTGCCTCATCATTTACTTATCTACTTACAGCCCAGCTGGAAGCTGTGGGTTCAGTTCCAGCCTCTCGTCTCCTGCCCAGCACTGGTGCGCCCCTGAGCAAGGCACTAACCTATTTACTGTGCCTACAGGGTTTATACAGGAATGGGTAACTCTAATGCTGTTAGAAATAATTGTAATGCCATCAACAAGTACCCATTATTCACATACATATATATATATATATATGTATATGTATATATATAAATGTATATATATATATATATTTATACACATGTATGTATATATATATATATATATAATTATATACATATATATGTGTATATATAAATACATATATATATACATATATACATATACATATATACATATATATATGTATATATGTATGTGTGCATATATAATTATGTGTATATATATGTATGTATACGTATATGTGTATATATATGTATATGTATATATATTTATATATATATAAAAAAGATGACAAAATCCTTCATCATCTTTACCATCAACAGGCTGTAGCCATGTTCCGAATTCCTCGTTTTCCAGCCACTTTTGTTTAAATTAGCATTTTCCCATTCTCTAGCTTTTTTTTCCGCCTTCAGCTTCTTTTCCGAACAAACGGCTTTACGATAAACCGGAAGCAGTTCCGAGCAAACATGCAGAACCATTCATATCTGATATATCTGACAAAAATAAAGCATTTTAAATGCCACAATTTTTTATAGAGTAAAATTAATAATAATAATTTATTGAATTGTAATGATTTTTAATGACCCTGGTTTTAATGAGGAGAAAGTTCAGTCACGATTCAAACAGAAGAGCTGGTTCTGGTCCAGCTGTCCACATCTGTTTGGTTCCACCTCAGAACCCTGCTGCTGCTCATCCTCTCTGTCCTGGATTCATCGTCTGGTTTGCTGGACTTTAAATCAGTCTTTTCTATTGGGGGTTCCCAGTTGTGGGACCTGATTGACCCGAAAGTTAAATTTTTTGCTTACTATTTAAGCTGTTATATTTGTTTCCATCCAGCCAAAATAAATTATTTAAATATAAAGAAATACATTTTTGTCTTTTTTCTGCTTTTAATTTACATTTAAAGGTAGTCTTTTTTGTTAAAAATAGTTTTTTACATCCAGGATAAAGGCAGATTGACTTTAAAGACCCAAGCTTCATAACCAGGGACCATCTGTTTGGTTTCCCCCTCATGGAGAACTAGTACGTGTGATTTCTAGTGTGAAGCTGTTATCTAACCGCTCCAATGAACTCATCACAGGACTCCTTAAACTCTGGGTCGGGTCGCTGGCTTTGCTCTGGTGGGTCAGGGCGTAGCGGGGAATCTGCACGTCAGCCGGCGGAGACATCTGATGTAGCTGTGAAATGTCTCCAGAATGCTGCAGCCACAGCTTTAACTGATCCGTTTGTCTCTGTTCTGGTCCAGGTGAGCGGAGGATCCTTCACCTGGGGAAACAACCAGCTGACGCTGTCAGACATCAACATCCGGATCCCCACAGGTAGAGCTGCTGCCTCGAAGTCACCTCAGTCCATGAAAGGAAAGGATGCTCTTAGTTCTCGCCGTTTGACTGGATTCATGAACCGATTCATAAAAGCAGGAAGAATTCACACTTTCATTACGCAGATCATTTCTAAACTAAGCTGAATTCAACATCAGGGTCAGAACCTCCTGATGTCATAAAAACAACATCAACATTTCTGTCTTATTTATAAAATGAGTCTAAATCACTAAATGTTCCTTTAAATATCAGACTATTTCTATAATGTCCTGACAGATTAAAAGATTTTTTGTATACCGTATTTTAAACACTCATTTTTTTACACATGCCAATGCAATCGACACTCGTATGACCAGGTGGTCATGCACAGGAGTAGACAGGATCAGGTGCAGATGAGCAGGCTCAGTGGAAGACGGGACGTGGAACCAGAACTCGATGCAGGACTTTAAACTGGTCCCCTCCCTGGAGGCAGGCTTACTGGAATAAAAACTGAACCTCCCCACATATTGAGCCAAAAACCCAGAGGACTCCGCGGGGGAGGAACAGCGGTCAAGCAGCTTCTAGCCAATGAAATTAGCTCATTTGGTCACGTGACTCAACAGTTTGGCATAGCTTTGTTCCGGGCTGAATGAAGCTGAATGAGGAGTTTTTCTTGTTAAATCAGGGAGCTACTAATAGAAGGTCATTAGAGTTTATCTTCTAATTGGACTGGGTGAAACAACTGAGCCAGTCACAGCTAGTGCGGCCCCCCTTTCTGCCACGGCTCTTGGTTTGATCCGGAAGGAGCCATCTTTTTTTTTTTTTTTGGACCAAATGAGCTAATTTCATTGGCTAGAAGCTGCTCACCTGAGAGTAGATTGCTTTGACTGAAGTTCTACAAAAGGTCAAAACATTTGCAGGCAAATATTTTTGCAGGTGAATTTTTCAAAATGAATTATTTTGCAGCTAATTTTTTTTGCAGCTGAATTTTTTGCATGCAAATTTTTTTGCCGTTGAATTTCTTTGCAGGTGACTGTTTGGTATGCACTTTTTTGGCAGGTGAACTTTTTTGCAGGTCAATATTTTTTGCAGCTGAATTTCCACCCGATAAACATTTAGTGTAAGGAATTTAATATGTAAAAAAATTCAGTGTTTAAAATTCTGAGCTAAAAAAGTTCATGGTTTAGAATATGGTGAACAAAAAGCCAGATTCC
Organism: Cyprinodon tularosa; assembly: GCF_016077235.1. Lineage (NCBI taxonomy): Eukaryota > Metazoa > Chordata > Actinopteri > Cyprinodontiformes > Cyprinodontidae > Cyprinodon > Cyprinodon tularosa. The sequence goes on from NW_024038967.1 coordinate 117,219, forward strand.
AATTAGACAGTTTTTCTTCAATAGGGATGAAAACAGTAATTTATTGCTAAATTACTGTTTCCTGAAGCTTCTCATGTTTTAAAGATCCATCACTGTGTGAAATAAATGATTTCATTACTATGCATGAGAAGCTAAGATGGAGCCGTTCCACGAAGACACTGAGAGCAGAAAGACTTTTAACACCTCGGTTTTCATCTCCTGGGTAATTTGCTTCAATCCACCATGAAACAGGTCTGATTTCCATCTTTTTAAAGGTTTGCATGAGAGCTGAATAGGAACAGAGGTTGAGGCGACTTTCAGGCGGTGCTGTTCTTTAAATCAGACTGGGTCAACTTCAAATGTCCTTTCAGAATATTTCATTTCTGTTGCTTTTAGTATTTATTCAACACCCAACAGTGAGATGCAGATGGATGAGGAATTTGTTTTTATTTCTCTCATACTTCCACAATGACTTATTGGTTATATTGAATATTTATTTAAGTATTCCTTATGATTTATTGAAATTCAACTTAATACATTTATGTTTGGAAAAATACAAAATAAATATTGAAAAAAGGACAGAGAGTTAAGAGCTTTTTCAATTATATTTTTATGAGGAAATCAAACCTTTTTAGCCATTTTTGTTTAAAGTAGACGGTTTGTTAGATCATTCTGTGTTCGGGAGAGAAGCTGATTACATGTCCTAAAGCTTTGGATTAACCCTGAAATCAGATTATTTGAAATCAGATTATTTGTAAAAAAAAAAAAAAAGCTCAACATTGATGTCGGATCACTGCTTAAATCCCAGTTTAGAAATCCGGCTCGCCGTTACATCGAAAATAACAGTGACGCCGCTCACTTCTCGGTGAAATGCCAAGTGTCAGGGAGCTGGATGGCGGCTAGCAGCTGCATCATGCAGCACTTCGGCCCTCTGGGAGGCAAACAGTTCCAATCTTCTGCCAAGTGCTGGAGGGGAACTAACTGGACTTGTGAGGGATTATGCGTTTCGTATTTCAGACCTGGTCTCTGCCAGGCTGACTCAGAACGTGTGACCATGAGTGTAATTCTCCCCGACTTAATTACATGAGCCCCCCCTACATTTACACACAAATTGTGAGAAATGTCACCTAAGGAGCTTAGCAGGCGTGATACTAGCAGGTGGTTTATTTTCCATAACCCCCAAACACTCTGAATTGGTGGAGTTTAACTTATATTCTTCAATCAAATAACATTTTCCAAATATGATCTTGTGCTTTAAATGATCACTTTTAGTAATCTGCCTCCAAAATGATGCTTCATCTGTCATATTCAATGTGTTTCCATCCCAGGTCAGCTGACGATGATCGTGGGCCAGGTGGGTTGTGGGAAATCCTCCCTGCTGCTGGCCATGCTGGGAGAGATGCAGGCAATCGATGGGAGAGTTCACTGGAGCAAGTAAGTCAAAATTAGGATACGTCTAAGCATCATGGGATAAAAGACATTTCATCAATACTAGACGCTAAAAAAACTATTTCATGCCAACAAAAAATAAATTCATCTATAAAAAGAAGAAGCCATCTTACTGGATTTAGAACATTTTCTGTCTGTTTAACTTTGTAAACAGTTTTCCTGGTTATTGGTTTACGGTTTGCATATAAAAGCAAGGATGTGAAAGCTAAATGCTCCCATCTTCTCTAATTAGTACCTTTTAGTACTTTGCCAGCATGTAAAGGTACATATTCCAAATAACTGGCTACTCTGAGATGAAAAAAGCTTCTTCTTTTTCTCTGTTCTTATTTTATTATTTGATCATAGGGCTGGGCGATAATTCAATAACGATATATATCGATCGATAGACGTGTGGCGCAATAGAAAAAAAGAGTGTCGATAAAAGTTCGATAAAGAAACGCAGTTTTCCTTCCTTCTCATTGTAGCCTAGCATGTAGGTTTATGCTAGTCACTACTTCCTCCCAACCAATCACAATGGCGGACCCAGGCACGCCGTCACCAAGCGCCGCCCTCTCAAACCACAACACAGAGCACATGAAGATGTCGCAGCAAGGAGAAGCAGAGGAAATTGTTCCAAAGAAGGGTTTTTGTAGTTCGGCAGTCTGGCAGTATTTCGGTCATGGCAAGTCGGACAAAAAACAAACCACAGTCATCTGTAAAATGTGTCGGGAACCAGTGAAAACGAAGTCTGATAACACAACCAACTTTTTTTTTATCATCTCAGCCGCTCACAGCCGCAGGAGTACGAGCTGTGTAGGCCCCGGTGCGGCTCTGCATCGCCTACGAGGAATTTTCGGGAATTTCGGGAAAATATATATATAAAGTTCTGGGCAGTTTCCCACATAGTTCTAACAATTGAGAGAAAAATGCTGAGGGGCCAGCAACTTCAAAGTAATAACTCAGGTTAAAGCAGGAAACTAAGCTGAACCAGGTTCAGCTTAGAAGAATGGGGGCGGCGGTGGGGGGGCATTTATTTATTTGTTATATTTATTTTGGTCACTTTTCTGGTCACTTTAGTTTATTCTTTGTCAGTATTTAATAACATAACTCAGGTCTTTTAAGTTATTTTTCTTTAAAACAATTCTGTTATGGTTAAAAAAGGTCGTTAAATAAATATTTAATTGGAAGTCTGTGTTTGTGTTCTTTATTAAAATTAAATCATTTAGCAATATTATAAAAAGTCCAGGCCAAGCTGCACATAAAATATGGTTTCAAATCTTTTCAATAATTATCGATATCGATCAATATGCATTTTTTTTTATCGATAAGCTTTTTTTCTATATCGCCCAGCCCTATTTGATCATTTATATTAGACAGAAAATTTATTTATTTATTGCATTTTTCAGTCAATAATTAAGTGGACATAAAAAACTGGACCAAAAAAGTGCTCTTAACTATGACGGAGTGTTAGGGTAATTTTTTTAAATCTTGAGAATAAAGTTGTAATACTGCGAAAATTAAGTCATCATACCGCAACCAGTTTCTGAAAGAAAGCTTGCAGCTCTGGTCAGCAGATGATGGCCGACCAGCTCCACCAATCAGCAACCAGAGTCCACTTTGACATCCTGCCCAGTTTGATGCTGCTGCTAAAAGATTTCCTGATTTATTTAACCAGAGGCAAAGTATAACTTCACATGATGCTTCAAATTCTTTATTTTTAAGTGCTTCTTGTAGGACTTCTCATAAAATACAACTTTATTCTAGTTATTTTAAGACTTTATTCTCTTAATTTTATGACTATTCTCATTGTGACTTTATTCTCATGAATTTATGACTTTATTCTCGTACTGTTATGACTTTATTTTGTCGTTTTATGACTTTATTCTCATAGTTTTATGACTTTATTCTTGTAATTTTATTACTATTCTCATTGTGACTTTATTGACGTAATATTACGACTTTATTCTCGTTATATTACGACTTTATTCTCGTAATATTATGACTTTATTCCCATAATTTTATGACTTTATTCTTGTAATTTTATTACTATTCTCATTGTGACTTTATTGACGTAATAGTACAACTTTATTCTGATAATTTTTCGACTTTATTCTCATAATCTTGTGACTGTATTCTTGTAATGTTACGACTTTATTGTTATTACTTTATTCTCGTAATGTTGACTTTATTCTTGTAATTGTACGACTTTATTCTCGTAATTTTATGACTTTATTCTCATAATCTTTTGACTGTATTCTTGTAATGTTACGACTTTATTGTTACAACTTTATTCTCGTAATGTTATGACTTTATTCTCGTAATTCTACGACTTTATTCTTGTAATTTTACGACTTTATTCTCGTAATTTTAAGACTTTATTCTCATTGCGACTTTATTCTCGTAATTTTACGACTTTATTCTCATTGCGACTTTATTCTCGTAATTTTACGACTTTATTCTATTTGCGACTTTATTCTCATAATTCTACGACTTTATTCTCGTACTTTTAAGACTTTATTCTCATTGCGACTTTATTCTCATAATGCTACGACTTTATTCTCGTAATTTTAAGACTTTATTCTCATAGTGCTACGACTTTATTTTCGTAATTTTAAGACTTTATTCTCATTGCGACTTTATTCTCACAGTGCTACGACTTTATTCTTGTAATTTTAAGACTTTATTCTCATTGCGACTTTATTCTCATAATTCTACGTCTCTGTTCTCGTAATTTTATGACTTTATTCTTGAAAATCTGTATCCTCGCCCCAATACTCCGTCTAACTTAACAGTCACCTGCTATAAGGATACTTCTTTTCATAACTAATCGGTGCTAAATGCTAATGCTAACATTTGGAATGCCCTTCTTACTATTAAGTAAAAACATAAGAAACAGAATTTTTTTTAGTTATGAAAAATTGAACATTAATTACAAACCAGAAAAATCTTATTCTGTGTTATATGTTTACAGGAAAATGTTATTAAGCTAGCCAGTGTTGCTTATTATGTTTATATAAGAATAAATAGTGGATAAATAGCTATTTCCTCTGACTCCTCATATTATACGGTGACCAGACGTCCCAGATTTCCAGGTCGGTACCCATTTTAGACCACCTGTCCCCAGCTAAAGCTGTCCCCGTATTAATGAGGGGGGAAATGTTGTGTATAGAGTGTTATTATGGTAGAAAGCCTGGCTAAAACCGTAGCTCACCAACAAAAAAAGTCCACATGCGCAGAAAAAGACAGCTAACCGTGGACAAGCAAGTAGGATGGCTTTACGTAAACATATCACCAGAATGATTGACAGTCAGGTGATAGATGATCCACTCGCAAAAAGAAAATCCTCCACTATATCTTTAAACATAAAGTTAAAAAACAATGTATTTTTCCCGTTATGCCATAATAATGTCAACGTTTTGTTTGACTGATGCAAACATCGGCAGATGGAGTTTTATTGCTAATTTATCTGAAACACTCCAAGAGTTTGTAGCCATGTAGCTCATTATTAGAGCAACATACAAAACTCTAAATCTGGATAATGAAAAATTCTTATGGTTTCTAAGTCTGGCTGAGACACATCCTTGGTAAAAAAAAAAAAAAAAAAGATAAATTCAGCCTAGTTTTTTTTTTTTTTTTTTTTATCCAGCCAACCGTCCAACAAAGTAACAAATGCTATAAAAAAAATCACCTCCTTGGTGGGGATAGTCCCCAGCATAAAACTAAAAGCTAGCCGGTGTAGGTTCCAGATCTGCTCGGGCCCCGCCCCTTCTTATGACCTCAACGTATGGCAACTCCACTCGGACAAACTATATAGCACCCATTTCTTAAGGATCAAATGTCTTCTGGAGTCTCAACTTATTATTACCTATATTTGCTATTATTTTACATTTCATTGGCAATCTAAAGTAGCCGAAAGTAGGAAACAATCGTAAGTCTTGAAGGAAAGTTCTGCCTTCTAAGACAGACAGAGCTCTGCTATTTAACAAGGTGACAAAAAAGTCTCAGTTTATTTTTATTCTTTTTATTAAGATCTGAGGGAAGGAAGGACAAATGAAACATCTTAAAAAAGAGATTTTAGACAAATAAAAGAGTTATTCTACTTGTCGAAAACGAACGGTTGTTGTTGACACAAATTTAAAAGTAGTGTAGCTTAATATGGCTAACTGACCGAGCTAAAAGAGGCTAACCTGTTAGCAACTGAGCACAGCTAGCTACAGCGCTAACCAGCTCTGCCCCTTTATATCATGGTCTAACAGTTACTTTGTTCACCAGAAACAGATTTTTTTTCAGTTTTTGCTATCACGGTAACGCTACAGATGCTCTCAACACACAGATGCTGTGCAAAGTTAGTATCGTTGTCTGGGCAACCACAATGTTTTATATCATGTGGCAATGTTCAGCCAATCATGTAGCGTAACGCCACTAGCATGCGCAGGATCCGAGCAGATCTGGTACCCACACCGGTTTCGCTTGCTGCCAAACTTATTAGGCAAGAATAGATGGTTCAATATTAAAAACTCTCTAATGAATAAAAATTTTTAAAAATTTCCAAAAACTATGGAGACATATATTATTTTAAAGATCACACCAAGTAAATCACCAATAAAACTGTTTTTAATAAAGAAATTCCCACATTTAAAAGGTTTTATTTTTAGTGGGAGGACAAGTGACCAGAAGATTCACACGTCTGCTGCAGCTTATCAATTTTAACATCTGTTTTGAAAAGTATTTCCTTAAACCTTGATTTCTAACTCCAGTCTTGACGTTCCAGAGCCGTAAAATAACATTTCTGTCGATGTTTTGGCTGTGCTCTGTATCTGTGTTGTTGTGTTTTCACTGTATTTCCTGCCTTCATGCCACATCAGACTGCCTGATTGTGAGATGAGCCACGAAGGGAGCTTCAGGTACTTCATTTCTGTCCGTGGTGTGTTCATCCTGAAACAGTATGTCCACTAGATTCTGCTAATTTACCCTCCTCTATAGACACTGACCCCCCCCTCCCAATACTATTTGCTCAGTCATCATAGTGAATATAACCGCAGATATGAAGGGAAGAATCACTCATTGATCATTTTCCTTTAACATGCATCAAGGTAAAATCCCCCAGAAATACACTCTCTGATCGTGATCATCCACAACATCCCTGCTAGTGCTTCCCAACTCAATCAGCTTATAAATCTTTCTTGAATATTTATTTGTCTGATTATTTCTGTTGCTGTTTAAAATCCCAGAGGCCCAAAAATATGAGACCTCGTTGTCTAAGAAGCCAGAAAACCTAATTATCCCGGACAGACAGAATGACTGCATCACTCACCAGGCTCTCCTTTCCTGGGTGGGAAGGTTAATTTGATCATCAGCTGGCCGTCATCCCTGTCTGCTCTTTCACATCCGTCATGTCTTTTTAACATTGAGGCCCAAGCTGTTCTCCGTTGTCCCTACCCTGCTTTGTCTTGTTTTTTTTCTGCACATTTTTAAAGACAGAGAATTGGGTTTAAGGTCAATTCTGACTAAAATGCTGGTTTTGACAGCTGGTCAGAGATTGAGGACTCTGAGGAGGACGTCGGGAGGTACATCTTCATCTGATCGTCTCCTGCTTCTTGTTGTGGGGGCTCTAGTGACCTGTTTGACCCGTTGTTCGCCTCTGCTGCTTTCCTTCCATCAGTTCTAACCCTCCTTATGTTTGTGCCTCTTAATGCTGGTTCCAAGTTGCTCATGAGCACATACGCATGTGGGACATTAGTTTCTATATTTGTGGTTATGCAGCAGAATTGTCCATGTTTCTTTTTTTTTTTTGTGTTGAGGCATTTGTGGATCAAATGCATGATAAAAGAGAAAACATGCAGCTAAAGCAGAGTTACTGTCCTTGAGGGCTGTTTTCCTGCAACTTTTACATGTTTTTCCTTTTCAACACATCAGCATTGCTCTGAAGAAGAAGCAAGTTTCAGCAAGGAATTATCAACGGATCATTATTTGTACCTAAAACTAATACATTTGCGGTGATTATATGAATTTAGTGTTGATCAGTACAGGGCTGACAGACCCTGCAGCAGCAGAGGGGTCTGCGCCGATGGGTTAGGAGGGAACAGCACCTGCAGCTGCCAGGTGAGACACACACAGATCTGAGTTCTGCTATGTTTGCGAGGACTTTCTATTGACGTCCATTCATTTCTAACTCCACCCTGAGCCTACCCTTTACCAACACATACCTAACCCTCAACCCAAGAAGCTAAAGTTTCCATTAGTCGACTGGCCCCCATAAGAACCTGTAAGGCCTGAGAATGTCCTCATATTTCTGGGAAATTGATCGTACAGGTTCCGACAAAGCCCCACCACTGACCCATGAGGAGCCAATCTGGTACCAGCAACCTTAAAGGAAACTAAAACTAATATGGGATTTAATAAATTTAGCGTTAATCAGTAAAAAAATAAAAACAATCATTTTCGTTGCGATCACTGACTCTGGGAGTGGCCATTTTTGCCCAAATATAGTAACCCCTCCCTCCTGCCATCTTCCGGCAGTGACATCACGGTGCGGTAAGCCTAGCGCCATTCTCCCCGCTTTACAAGCAAAATCAATGGGAACTACTAGACACATCTGCAATCAACAACAATTATTGAAGATTTCCAGAGGACTTCACCATTGAAATTCACCAGAGCTATAGTGAAACTGACAATGCCCCCGTGAATGGCAGTTGGATGTTGGAATAAAAGTGAAAAAAAAAAAGTTATTTCACCATTCTGATTCCTGATCCTCCACGGACGGGTTCGTCGTTGGATCGCCAACTTGAAGAGGGAGGATTTGCCATCGAACTTCTGGCCAGAGAAAAGACACGTAATATGTAGCCAACATTTGGAAGAAGAATGTTTTCAAGATGACTTGGATAATAGCGCGTTGTGACAAACACCAGATACAGCACTGGGACTTGATCAACAGCCGATACCGCACCGTGACGTCACAAACCAGTAGGTGGCAGTAGTGTTCTTTGACAAAGCACATTCAGATGAAAATTACTCTTAATTAAAAACACTGATCATTTATTGAACAGGATGGAATAATTTCATATTTAACGTACTTTCAGCAGTGTGTATTCTGAATGTGACCGGACTTTTCCTTTAACACATTTTAACAAGAAAACAATTTAAAGTGCTTTATTTAATGAAACATGAGGAAAGCAAACCACTTTAAAAAGTATCTTATGGTGGAATAAACGAGGAAGGTAAAGAGAACTTGTACTACAGACTGAAATTAATAGATTTTTAGTTAATAGTTTAAAGTAAATAGTCAAAAACAGCTTTGAACAATCAAGATCAGTTTTAATTCTTAAAGGATTTTAAAGAAACAGTGAGCCAGAGGAATGACTTCAGAACTGGGCTGATGTTCTTCACTTTCTTAGTTCTAGTGAGGATGCAGGCAGCAGCATCCTGGATCAGCTGCAGCTGTCAGATCCAGTTTCTAGGCAGCATGTGAAGATACAACTCTACTAAAGAGGAACGAGGCAGGAAGTAACTTTTCCACATTAGTCCTTTAATTCTGGAGACGTCCTTCAGGGGATAGAAGGCCCACTTTGTTCCTGTCTTTATGAGCATCTGAATGTTCATGTCTGATACCATCACTACATCCAGATTTAGGTGCATGGAGATCTTGAATATGAGGGGCCCTAAATGGAGCCTTGGGGAACGCCTTGTGGGAGTTCTGTGGCTCTAATGGAAAGTTATTTACTGATGAAAAAAGAGAGGTTTTGGATAACAAAACATTAAAAAGTTGCAGGACAGCGACCATCGAGGACCAGAGTCTGTCTGTTCACATTTATTCCTTTGCACTGGAATATGAACAGTCCCGTCCTTCCAGCAGGTTCTGCTGCTTTCCGAGTGTTTGACCTGGTCAGTCTGCTGCTGGTGTCCCATTAGAGTGCCGTCTGATCCCAGAGTGGTTTGTGTTTTTAATGCTGGGAGTCCTCGCTCTGCTGAACAAACCTTTCACCGATATCTGACATGTGAAGCTGTTTTTATGCTTCATGATCCTCCAGCAGTCATGAAAGGTATGGCTGCTGTGGAAAACTATCATTAATGGCTACTGGAAATGCTTAGAAAACAAGATTATAGTTTTGGAATAAATATATTCAATTTGATCACGCAAACTCACATTACAATGAACCTTGACCACTGTATTAGCTCATCCCTCAGGGAAAAATGGGTTTGAACAGGGAACTTGCAGCCCTGTCAGAACACTGAGCACTGACCTCTAGAGCCCCACCCCTACCATCAAGCTCTGCTGCTAATTTTAAAAACATCTCCCCTTTGTTTGAGAACTCAGTTTTTCATTTTTGGAAATCAGCTTTCTGAGTGTTTTAGAAATGATTTATAGAATTTAAATGATCTTAAAACTTCACCTAGATCAGTAAGGTCTGCTGAATAGTGACTTCCTGTTGGTCCCTGAATAGCGTTGAGATGTGAAGGAACTGGCCTCCATCCTCTTCTACATTAATTCAATTCACTTAAATTCAATTCAGTTTATTTCTATAGCGCCAATTCACAACACATGTCATCTCAAGGCACTTTACAGTTCACCAGATCATACAGTCAGATTGATTAAAAGTTTTCTATCTAAGGAAAACCAGTTGATTTCATCGACTCATTGACTTAAAGGCAATCCCTCACACCAAGCATGCTTGTAGCGACAGGGGAGAAGAAAAACTCCCTTTTAACAGGAAGAAACCTCCAGCAGAACCAGGCTCAGTGTGAGCGGCCATCGGCTGAGGCCGACTGGGGTTCAAGGAGACAGAAGCAGAGATACTAAAGGAACTTGTCAACCAGCTCCACAGGCGGCCCCATCCAGGAAACACACAGCCAAGCAGACGAGCTCCGAGCCAGCTCCCATGTCAGAGGATGAAGAGAGCACATCCAGTTAGTCACAGTCAGAGAAACAGGACTACACTGAAAAACAGGCCGATCTCCAACATCTATAAATAAAGATGTTGATGGCAGCAGCACAGCTGATATTTCTCTCCAGGATGGAGTCACAGCCAAACAGGAACAGACCAGATGAAACTACTATGAGAAAAAGCAAAGAGAGCAGAACGTTAGAGATTGAACAAACAGATTCTGCAGAATAGGAGAATAGAGAGAGAATGAAGCAGAATGATGAAATGGGGGTCCCTATGTCCTCCAGCAGTCTAAGCCTATATTAGCATAACTATAGAGATAGCTCAGGATAACCTGAGCCACTCTAACTATAAGCTTTATCTAAAAGGAAAGTTTTAAGCCTAGCCTTAAAAGTAGACAGGGTGTCTGCCTCACGGACTAAAACTGGAAGTTGGTTCCACAGGTGGGGAGCCTGATAACTAAAAAATCTTCCTCCCATTCTACTTTTGGATTGAGATTGAGAGCGAAGTTACCCTATTATGAATATAAAACCTTTCCTTTTGTGATCCGATTGCCATAAACTCCACGTAGATCACTAAGGTCTGCTAAACAATGGCTTTCTGTTGGTCCCTGATGAGGGTTGAGATGTGAAGGAACTGGCCTCCATCCTTTTCTACATTCGATTTATAAACCTCACTTTTCTCCACTGCCCACTGTAAACTTGTGTTAATAGATGTCTTTCCTGTTAGACGTCATTCTTTAATCTCATGCTGAGGGTCCAGCTCTCCTTTATTAAACAAGCTTCACAAATAAATCAGCCTTTTTCATTATTATACACCGCAGAGACTTTGTTCAGTCCAATTACCTCTGCAGTAAGTTTATTTCATACCTTCCCTGGAGGAGGTAATCAACCTTTGGTGGTTGAACTATTTAAAAAGAATGTACCTAATTTATATTTAAAATATTGATTTGGCACCAATAAATGTTTAAGATGAACCTACCAGCTTTTAGAGTTATTGTCTCTTCAGCAGCTCCCAGGCGAGACTCCCAGCAGGGCGCCAGTGTTTTCATGTTCGTGTTGCTTTGTCTGGCGCTGCTCTTAAGTTTTCTTTTCCTGCAGGTCATCTTTAACCCTCTCCATCCTCCATATTTATCCCTCATATCTGGTGAACGGGTGTTTTCATGGTGTTGTGTAGGAGTTTGGCTGTTTTCCAAACATCACTGCCGTCGTCATCCTGCCGCCTTCATAAACTGCTGATCTGATGTACTGTTACTGATCGGTTTCTCTGTGTCGGGAAATGAAACAGCAGGCAGCAGAGAACTACGACCCACACAGATGTGTAGAAGTGTTTTCTGTTAACAATGACAGCAGAATCCTGCGTCTTTATATGGAGTCCTGGATTTTAAAGCATTTTAACCGCCTTTTGGTGTAACTCAGACCCCATCGGAGGATCGGTGGAGTGGACTTTACTTGCCTACTTGTCGATTTAACACTCAGATCTTTGAGAAATCCAGGCTAGAAGCTCAATTTTTCCCCCATCCATTAGTCCAGTCCTGGTTCTGATGTGCGTTTCGTTTTATTGTTCTGTAGAAAGCCCCACTAAATCCTGGTTTATGCTCAGAAACCAGGTCGTATTCATGTGTGTCGCAGTTAACTCTTGTGTACCTCCCCAAAATTGTAGGTGATCGCAGACAGGGCCGCAGATAGCGTCGCATGGAGGAAAGGAAGGATGCCTCTGATTGGTCAATTCTACATCCACTCTACACTATGCATATTTCCTGTTTGGTACCTAATGGCAGCAACTCTGGCTGTTGTGCCGTCCACAACGCCTGGCACACTTTGGGCACTATCCCAGACCCCGTGCAGGATGCTAGTTTGTAGCTCTGAGCGACAAACTATTGGTTTGTACCCAAAGCCAAAACACTCAGTGCCACGGCCAGTCTTTGGGGAACACTCACGGGTGGACTGTGTGTCGTCTACCGTTGGATGAGGGGTTATCAATGTGTCGTCAAACCGACACATTGACACCCGCAGTCCTAGCTAGTTCCTGATTGTCCCTCTTGCGTTGTGGCATGGAATAGCAGACCACGCTACAAAATTGGGCATAAATCAAAAATATCTGCATCATAATTGCGACACACTGATGCGGGAGTATACAATCAACTTCAACCATTTCAGGTCCATTTGAAGGACTCTGAGGCAGACTATGTTCTTCATCTTCCCTGAGCATTTCAACAGTATGACCAGTCCAAGCCATTTCTCACCTAGATATATTTTATTTGTTTTCTCCTGTTAGACTGAAATATAAGTGCCCAGTAAAAATGGTTGTTGTGGATTGGGCTGTACATCAGAGAAACTACGGTTGTTCAGAAATAGATCCAAAAGACTTTCCCAAATTGTCTAGATCTATGGTTCCTCTTGGATCTTCTTGGGCTCCATTGTTGATTAATCAGCTTAGAGCTTTTAAAACATATATTTTATGCTATCTACAAGCAGGATCCGTTCCCAGAACCTAAGGTGCCTAGGCTTAGATAGATGTGTGGGTGATTGCGCGTGTCAACGCGGAGAACCGCTCTTTACTGCGATGAGACCTGACTGTGACAGTACATCAGCAGTCCTCCTCTCTGAGTATGAATGCGTCATTCTCATTTCATGTTTTTTCTGCCTCCAGCAAGAACAGAAACTCAGTGGCCTACGCTGCCCAGAAGTCCTGGCTGCTCAACGCCACGGTGGAGGAAAACATCACCTTCGGCAGTCCCTTCAACAAACAGAGGTAAACAGCACGCTCCAGTACCGATAGGACCCTGGTTGCAGGTTCTGGGCCGTCTGTGATGGCTGTCTGGTTCGTTTTTTCTAGGTACAAAGCTGTAATCGATGCCTGCTCTCTTCAGCCGGACATCGACCTTCTGCCGTTTGGAGATCAAACTGAGATCGGGGAGAGGGTCGGTGTCTCTGTGTTCTGTTACTTAGGGCTGAATGTTCACCATCAAAACCTGGAGAGATCTCCTCTTATTTGGAGTCTGATCTGTCCTTCATTTCAGGGGATCAACCTAAGTGGAGGTCAGAGGCAGAGGATCTGTGTGGGCAGAGCTCTGTATCAAAACACCAACATCGTCTTTTTGGTGAGTCCGCATTTCTCATCAATGGTTAAAACATGTTTACCTCCAGAACAAAAGGTACGCAGCGATCGGACCGGTGTTCTGTCAGACCAGCATACCTATACTCAATACGCATGCGCAAGACGTCAGTTTGCATTTATCTCTTTAGTTTTGTATGAAAAATAGGCTTTAAATACCTCAACAGGGGTGTATCCCTTTAGTCTTAAAGACAATTTGTGGTCAGACAGTCATACATTTAAAAAAACAGCAAAAAGTAAGTAATTACATTTTTTTTTGTACATGACTAAAGAGATACAAGCCTGTTTAGGTAGTTAAAAGTGTATTTTCCATACAAAACTAAAGTATGCCCAATACCCAGTACCTATCAGAGCAGAGTTGTCCGTTCTTGAGATTGACAGCTGTCCCAGCATGCACTGTGGCAGCAGCGGCTCACAGAGCTCAGCTAAGAGTTCTCTTTTCTGTCGCCGTTGTTAAATAAAAGTATTTTTTAAGATAATTTGAGGCGAGAACATTATACTTTTAAGCATCACTATATGGCCCATTTAGTGATTTAATGTGTAATTTAACATGTCAGAAGTTGAGAGGATCGTGGTAACCAGCGGACCTCTGAGGCTAACAGCAGCCAGGGCTAACAGGCTAGTTGACCCATATTTATGCTGCATGCTCCCATCTCCAATCTAAACTTTCCTGTTTTCTTCTGAAGAACATACTTTGCGAGGACACGAGTCCGAACTTGCGTTCTTGTGAATTGAGAAACAGACCCTGTCTACTTTTAAGGCTAGGCTTAAAACGTTTCCTTTTTGATAAAGCTTATAGTTAGAGTGGCTCAGGTTATCCTGAGCTATCTCTATAGTTATGCTGCTATAGGCTTAGACTGCTGGAGGACATAGGGACCCCTTTTTCATCATTCCGCTTCATTCTATCTCTATTCTCCCACTCTGCAGAATCTGTTAGTTCAATCTCTAACGTTCTGCTCTCTGCTTTTTCTCATAGTAGCTTCATCTGGTCTGTCCCTGTTTGGCTGTGACTCCATCCTGGAGAGAAATATCAGCTGTGCTGCTGCCATCAACACCTTTGTTTATAGATTTTGGAGATGAGCCTTTTTTTTCAATGTAGTCCTGTTTCTCTGACTGTGACTAACTGGATGTTCTCTCTTCATCCTCTGACATGGGAGCTGGCTCGGAGCTCGTCTGCCTGGCTGTGTGTTTCCTTGTTTTGTATCTCTGCTTCTGTCTCCTTGAACCCCAGTCGGCCTCAGCAGATGGCCGCTCACACTGAGCCTGGTTCTGCTGGAGGTTTCTTCCTGTACAAAGGCAGTTTTTCCTCTCCACTGTCGCTACAAGCATGCTTAGTGTGAGGGATTGCCTTCAAGTCAGTGAGTTGAGGCAATCAACTGGTTTTCCTCAAATATAAAACTTTGAATCAATCTGACTGTATTATCTGGTGAACTGTAAAGTGCCTTGAGATGACATGTGTTGTGAATTGGCGCTATAGAAATAAACTGACTTGAATTGATAGCAAGAAGGGTTGTAGAAATTATGCAAGCTGCTGAGCTTTGGACCGCCTGAAGCTTGTTTAAGGATTTTTGAGGTAGACCAAAAAGAAGAGAACTACAGTCATCGATGCAGAAAGTGACAAAATACGTACAAGTGTCGAGGTTGAACCAAGACAGAGAGACGGGTGAAGACGATTGATATTACGTAAGTGAAATTAAGCAAGGTTGTTAATGTGAGAGGAAAAGAAAGAACATTGTACTATTAATGATAACACCCAGACTCTTGAACTGAGCTGAGGAGGGAGATTACAGAGTTGTCAAGTGAAAGGGGGAAACTGTCAGCTTTGGATAACGTAGATGCGGCTCCCACAAGGGTTTGTCATCTCCAAACGATGGCCCTCCTGCCTCCGTGGCTGAGGCTGGTCCTGATTCTGTCTGGACTCGAATGACCAAAGGATCTCGGCTCGTACCCCCTCTGCATGAACCTCATGGTTTCCTGTCATCAGGGGAACCACGATGTCAGAAGGTATCAGCAGAAGAATCTCTGAAGCATCTGTTCTCCTGCTGTGTTTGCCGCCACGTGTGAATCTCTCCCTAATTGAATTGTTTGATCTCCTGTTGCTCTCACCATGCATATATTCCACATTAACACCCGTCTCCGTCGTTCTGCCCCTCCTGACACATGGGAACGTCTGCAGCTGCTAAATCCGTCAAACCGTCCTGCGTCAGATGTTTTCTTTGACATCATTTGAAAATGACAGACCATATCTGATCTTGCATCATGGCCCCTCCTCATCACACCCGCACCCACCCATCCACACCACGTCTCTGTGTTTGGCAGATGTTCTCCTGGCGTGGCTGAAGCTTGAATTATCCAAACAGTGTTTGGCGCCAGGCGTGACATGAAACCAATGGGGAGGTGTTGACATATTATCCGTTCGCTCCAAGGATCACTGATTGTTTTGATCTGGTAACTTTAAATCTGTTTTTCACATCAAACAGGACGATCCGTTCTCAGCGCTGGACATCCACCTCAGCGATCACCTGATGCAGGAAGGAATCCTCAAGTTTCTGCAGGACGACAAGCGAACCGTGGTGCTCGTCACCCACAAACTGCAGTACCTGATACACGCAGACTGGGTAAGGCCTGAAAACACAACCACTGCTGTCCTGAGAGCAGGGGTGGATTTAAAAAATTTGGGGCCCTAGGCAAAGACAGGCAGGGGGCCCTCTGAACTGAGAAGACAACACATAAAACAGACCCATTATACAGATAGAGAAATGTTAATAGAATAGACATCCATTATTAGTTCTACATTTCACATCTCTATGTTTTGTACTCAGCTGACTTTTCATGCTGTCTCTAAAGGAATAAAAGATTTTTTCCAAGCACTAAGCTCACTTAGCTGATTGCTCCTTCCTGTGTTTCCTAAATGGCCAAAGTAAATAACCCAGTCCTTCTTTTCACTGTAGACAAGCCATGATCTGCTTCTCTGTTCTCCATTTTTCATTTGGATGAAATAATAGCTGCATGAATCATGACAGCAGACAAGATAGAGGAGAGCAGGAGGCGGGGTTACCAATCTACTCACTCTGGAGAGCAGAGTTCGCTGCTTTTAGATGTTGTCGCCAAAGTCTCCACTAGCAGAAAAAAGTGACTAGATTTGGCGCTAGGCGCTTTTTAGAAATAAAAGTGCTACAGGCGTGTGAAAAGTCAGTAAATATAGCGACCAAAGCACTAAATTGGCAACACTGCTCTTCGTACCGTTTTAAAAATGGTTCTCTGCTGTTTGTCTAGACCTTTCTGAACATGTGCAGCAATGGACTGATCCAATATGATGGAAACTGAAGGGGGGGCTGAGACACACTTGATATTATAAGCGTTCTGATGGCATTTTAGCGAAAGGATTTTTATCAAAAATAATGTGCATGTAAACAGAGTTTTATGGGGGCCCAGGAACTTGGGGCCCTAGGCAACTGCCTAGTATTGCCTAAGGGTAAATCCCTCCCTGCCTGAGACTTGAAAAACTATGATCTTCTGATCTAAAGAAAGTTGGTTGTAAAGAAGCTGAAGTAGAAAAGCTTTACTGTATGCAAAGTTCCTGCTTCATCAGAAACTGAAAAAACACAACCAGGTCATTTGATTAATCCCTAATCATCAGTTCTGGCAGTTCGCTGCTCTGGAATTTACATAGCGCCAGACTTGAAAGACTGCAGCAGTTAGCTTAGAGAAGAAGACTATGGCATTCATCATCGAGGAAGCGTTTAAAGGTCATTATAAAGCCAACCTGAAGTTCATCATCAGACGAAGTAAATAAATCCAGACATACTGTAGAAGCCATTATGTATAAGCTCTATAAAAGAGGGAAATGATGTGTGTATGGGCGTGTGTTTCACCGGAAAGGGCAAATCGGTTTGACCGCATGGCGGGGAAACGCTGTCAACTCACAGCTGGCTGTTGTATAATTTTGTTTTGTTTTGTAAGCAGCAAGAGTGGGAATAAATCAGCCTTTTAAACAGCAAGAACAGCGTCTGGACATTTCCTATTCACACCATCTAACCCCGGCAAAGCGCGTCAACCATAAGATTCCGGTTTAAAAACATTCCAGTGGCTTTAAGCGTGGCTTAGCCCCTACAAATAAAGTCAAACCGTGGCCCCAAGTCAAGCTTTGGTAAGGACATCGAGACATAGAAGAAGTGTCTCGTATTATTGGATCAAAGGATTCCTTCCTAATTATGCTGGTGTGGCTGGCTGTCACCTGTCGGCACCTGTGATGCGGGGAGAATGCGAGCGGCGGCTTGGGAGGAGAGAGAGGAGCGACGGCGCAGCGGAGGCAGCAGCGCGCAGAGGATGACCGGCATGCTGATCGACTGATTGGAGTGGTTGTGTGGGCAATAGGAGAGATGCCATCAGCGAGCGTGGGTCTGTCATCCATCAGTGGAGGAGCGAGCAGGAGGATCACCGTGTAAAGGAACCTGAGGAGCTTCAGCGGCTTGGTTGCGCAGGTGTGACACAAACGTGGATTTTCCACACATAGGTACGTGTAGCGCTACATTCAGGCCATGGCTATCTAAAATAACAATGCGTAATTCCAGTGCACTGGTTGCCATTTGAAAAAAAAAAAAAAAAAAAAAAAAAAACCGAGATAAGTAACTTCAGGAATAAACTATTTATTTTTTGTTTATTTATTTATTTCTTTGGCTGACATTAAAAATCCAGCTCAGACATGGAAAACTCTGATGCAAATAAAAACACTGACTTAACTGTAAAAGAAGATGTTCTTAAAGAACAAGAGGCTGGTAGCCTTGTGACTGAAACTCATTTGGGTAAACGGGTGGTTAAACTTACTGCCAAGGCCTTGGCTGAGAAGATTGAGAAATTGCAGAATATTAGAAAAGTCAAACTGAATAAGGCTAGTAAGTTAAGAGAAACTATTAAAGGTCTAATGGAAATGGGAAATGTTTGTGAAGTGAAAAATACTTTGAATGTTATGTCTGAGTTGTGTGATGAAATATATGGTGTTCACAATTCTATCATGGGTTTATTGCCACCAGAGGAAAAGGAAAAACATGAAACCTGGTTTAAAGCAAAAATGATGTTTAATACAGATGTTGTCAAAAATGCTCATCTTTGGGTGATACAAAAAGAAGCACATAATGTTGAAAATGAAGGGGTTGATGCAACAAAAGATTGTCATGATAACATATATCCTAATGATAGTATTTCCAATGTGGGGAAAAGTACAAACAGTGTGAGCAGTTCAAGAACAAGCACTTCCTCTGCAAGAATAAAAGCTGCTGCAGAAAAGGCAGCTCTTTTAGCTCGTATGGCAGCTTTGAAGGAGCGTCATGCATTGGAGGAACAAGAGCTGTTGTTAAAAAGGAAAAAAGAACAACTTCAAATGGAAACTGAGCTTGCTGCAGCCACAGCTAAACTGGACATTTTTCAGGCTATGGAGGATCAACGTTCAACTGCAAAATCCAATGGCATGAACTCTTATTTGGAAAGGGAAAGGAAGTCAATATCTCTCTCACTTAATCTTAAAGAAAAGGACTACAAACTACAATACAGGCAAGACGACCAAGATGCATATTGTTTGTCAGTGGAACCATTAAATACAGCTCAAAGAAAGGCAACAGACACTGCAGAAACCCAAGATCAAAAAAATGATCAAGCTTTATCAAGTAACATGTTCACCATCATGGAGAATAGGATAGAAACAGAATAGGATTATGGAAGCAGTTGTGCATCAGCAACGTTGTTTGACTCTTCCACCACGGGACATTCCTATTTTTGATGGAGATCCATTGCAGTATCACCATTTTATAAAAGCATTTGAACAAGGCGTTGAAGAGAAGGCCAGCAAAGCAGACTGTATTTATTATATGGAGCAATTTACCAGAGGACAGCCAAGGGAATTGGTCCGTAGTTGCCAGCATATGGCTCCTGAAAATGGATACAGTATGGCCAAGCAACTTCTAAAAGAACACTTTGGAAATGAGTATAAGCTTGCTAATGCTTATATTGAAAAAGTTTTGGCCTGGCATACAATAAAATCAGAGGATGGCAAATCACTTCAAGCATATGCTTTATATTTGCGGGGATGTTGCAATGTGATGCAGGAGCTTGAATATGTGGAAGAATTGAACATGCCAACAAATATAAAAATCATGGTCTCTAAATTACCATACAAGTTAAGGGAAGGATGGAGGACAAAGGCCCATGACATCATGGAACAACACAACCGAAGAGCTCACTTACATGACTTGGTGACATATTTAGAACGTCAAGTACGGATTCTTTTAAATCCCATTTATGGAGACATCGAGCATGCACAACGAAACAGTTCAAGGGTATCTATACAAAGGGCACAACGTTCTGGAGGAGTAAAGGGAAGCTTCGCCACTACTGTGAAACCAGTGAACTCTGACAACAAAGGTGTGTTGGATGGTTCTCAAATGGAGCTGTGTTGTTGCTGTTCGCACACTCATCGTCTAGACAACTGTAAACTGTTCAAAAGTAAAAAACACAGAGATAAAATCTCTTTTCTAAAAGAGAAAGGGGTTTGCTTTGGTTGCCTGTGCATAGGGCACATGAGTCGTAATTGTACTAATCGTCTGAGCTGTCAAACCTGTGGCCAGCAGCATCCAACTGTGCTTCATATTAGTCCAATCAAGGAACGAAATTCACTTGTTAATCTTGTTTCTACTCCTACACAAACATGTGGTCTTACAGGGGCCGGAAAAGACTGTCTTTTATCCATCGTTCCAGTTAATGTCAAGTCCACTACAGGAACTGAAGAGGTGCAGACTTATGCATTTCTCGATCCCAGTAGTTCTGCTACATTTTGCACGGAAGAGCTTATGAAAAAATTAAAGATTAAAGGAAGACAAACTCAGTTTTTGTTGACTACCATGGGACAGGAAAAGGTGGTTCCAGCACACCTGTTGTTTGGAATTGAAGTTGCAGGGATAAATTCAAACACTTTCCACCTGCTTCCAGAGGTTTTAACACAAAAGGAAATGCCAGTATTAAAGTCAAATATTGCTACACCTGCAGATCTGAAAAGATTTCCATATTTGTCAAAGATTTCTATTCCCAACATAGATGCTACTGTTGAGTTGTTGATAGGAACCAACGCACCCAAGCTATTGGAGCCCTGGGAAGTAATCAACAGCAGATCGGATGGCCCTTACGCTATAAGGACAGTATTGGGATGGGTCATCAATGGACCGACGCATGGAAACGAAATGAGCAGAACAGCAGTTGTGAACAGAATTTCTGTGACAAATCTGGAGCTAATGCTACAAAACCAGTACAATCATGACTTTAATGAAAAACCCTCAGCAGGTAAAGAGATGTCAAGGGAGGATTTGAAATTTATGGACACAATGGATTCTACTGCACATCTGAAGGAAGGCAGATATGTTCTTAACATACCCCTAAGAAATCCAGTTATGACATTACCCAATAACTTTTCTATGGCAAAGCAGAGGATTCTTAGCTTAAAGAAAAGGCTAGTGAGCAACCCGCAGCTTTGTCAAGAGTATGTGTCATACACAGTGACGTGCGGTGAGGTTCATAGCTGGTGAGGCACTGACGTCATCAGAATCAGATTTGCAAATAGATGCATAGATTGACAGCAGTTTACAGGTTATGTTTCACTTCTGCATCCTTACACATACAAACTGTAGCTCACAAAACACACATTTCCTTAAAAAACAAAACAAAATAAATGTTATTACTGTCTTACCTTTACTTATAAATGAATAGAAGTCCTCCTTATCTTCCTTCAGTTTTAAAAGTCTCTCTGTCTCAATGGAGATCACTGCCAGGGAAGAAAGCCTTCCTTGATCCGTCCTGTTCCTGCCTTATGTTTTCAGTCTCTTGAGCACCCCCTGCCATGAGGCAAGAGAACTGCCTGCCTCACCTCGAACTTGTTCTCTGCCGTTTATAATCGCTCACTACACGAAACACGTTACACAAACACAGTTGGTGACAAAAAGCTCTGTACATTATATACATAAGCCAAATTATTAGAAATAAGTTCACATATTACATTTGTTTAAACCATTTTATTGACGCCGTACAGCAACATGCTCTCTCCGCTTTGCAGCCAGCGCAGAGCCAGGGGTTGCGCAATCCAAGGTGAGGCAGAGCTCGCTGCTGCCTCACCGGCATCGCTTCCAAGCATTTGAATGGGAAAATAAGAAAATTCAGCGATTTTGAACAAATAAAAATCGAAATTGGTGAAGCTACATGAAAAATGAATATTTTTTAGTACAAACCACCGGATGAATATAACAATTTAAATTACTTTATGATTATATATTTTCTTTCTTTCCATGATGGCTGGTGAGGCACTGCCTCACCTGCCTCCCCTGACCGCACGTCACTGGTCATACATGCAAAATGTAATAAAGCTAGGGTATGCAGAAAAGGTGCCAGAGCAAGAGTTGGAAGGAAAATCAGGAAAAGTATGGTATATTCCACATCATGGTGTATACCATCCAAGAAAAGGAGCTCTGCGAGTGGTTTTTGACTGTGGAGCCATTTTCAAAGGAAGATCCCTCAATAAGGAGTTACTACAAGGTCCCAATCTCACCAGCTCTCTGCTTGGAGTCCTAATCAGGTTTAGACAGAGGCCAATAGCATGTATGGGCGATATACATGCTATGTTTCATCAAGTAAAGGTTGCAGAGCACCAGAGAGATCTTCTTCGTTTCCTCTGGTGGGAAGACGGAGATCTGAAGAAGGAAGTTCAAAACTTCAGGATGACTGTTCATTTATTTGGTGCTGTGTCATCACCTAGCTGTGCCAGCTATGCACTGAGAAAGACGGCTGATGACAACAAAGCTGATTTCTCTCATGATGTGGTGAAAGCGGTTAAACAAAATTTCTATGTGGATGACTGCTTAATCAGTTTTGGTTCAGAGAAAAAAGCCAAACAGGTGATAAAAGATCTAAGCATTCTCTGTGAGAAAGGAGGCTTTACTCTGGAAAAGTGGATCAGTAACAATCGAGAGGTTTTGCAAAGTATTCCAGAAGATCGGTGGGCAAAGGATCTAAAAGAGCTCAACCTAGATCGGGACAAACTTCCTATGGAGAGGGCTTTAGAGCTACCCTGGTGTGTGGAATCGGATGATTTCAAGTTCAAGATTGAAGTAAAACAGCAATGTCTCACTAGACGTGGTATGCTGTCAGTAACCAGCTCTGTGTATGATCCTTTGGGAATTCTTGCACCTGTCACTCTCTATGCCAAGATGTTGCAACAGGAACTCTGCAAAGGAAAATGTGGTTGGGATGAGGCTTTACCTCCAGATATTTTGAAAAAAATGGAATTCATGGACTCAAGAGCTTGCACTCTTGACATCATTTCAGATGAAACGATGCATTCTACCAAAAGACTTTGGGGAGTCTGTTTGTACAGAATTGCATCATTTTGCTGATGCCAGCAAAGATGGTTATGGCACTGTGTCATACATTCGGCAAAAGAACTCCCAGAATGACATCCACGTTGCTTTTCTATTAGGCAAGGCACGAGTTGCTCCACTGAAGACCATCACAATCCCACGAATGGAATTAACAGCTGCTGTCCTGGCTGCTCGGGTGGATACCCTGTTGAAAGCGGAGCTGCAACTATGGATTGATGATTCTGTGTTCTGGACCGACAGTATGTCAGTATTGAAGTACATCTACAATGAAGGCACACGATTTAAAGTGTTTGTGGCAAATAGAGTCTCTGCTATAAGAGAGGCTTCACATCCTTCTCAATGGAGACACATCTGCTCAGAGGGCAATCCAGCGGATGCCGCCTCAAGAGGAATGAGAATATCAGACTTTGTTGAACATCAAATCTGGCTTAAAGGGCCCAATTTTTTATGGAAATCTGACCAGGAATGGCCACAAGCTTCCTTTGATCCTGTGATAGAAGTTGATGATCCTGAGGTCCACAAAAGTGCAGCTGTGAATGTGTCTTCTTGTAATGAATTAAATCCTACTGATCGGCTCATCAGTTACTTTTCTGATTGGCAAAGGCTGAAAAAATCAGTCGCTTGGTGTTCCAAGCTAAAATCCATCCTACTCAAGCGTTGTAGAAGGAGAAAAACTACCAACAAAATTTCTCAAGATGAACTGAATGAGAAATCTGCTCTGAATTTAGAGGATCTGTCACAGGCAGAGTTTGACATCGTACGCTATTGTCAGCAACAGCAGTTCAAAGAGGAAATGGCAGGATTGGCTGAAAGGGGCGTGATCAGCAAACAAAGCTCCATCCATAGGCTGGACCCTATTTGGGAGGACAATCTTCTACGTGTTGGAGGAAGACTGCATAAAGGAGCCATGCCTATGGAAGAGAAACATCCCATCATTCTCGGAAAAAATCAGCACATAACCAAGCTCATCCTCAGACATACTCATGAAACACTAGGTCACAGTGGACGCAATCATACTCTGGCTGTTGTTAGGAGGAAATATTGGATTCTACATGGACACTCTGCAGTAAGAAAAGTGATTTCTGAATGCAAACTTTGCAGACGTCACAATGCAAGACCAGTAAACCAAAAGATGGCAGACCTTCCAAAGCAGAGAATTACTCCTGATTTACCTCCATTTACCAATGTCGGAGTTGATTATTTTGGACCCATTGAGGTGAAAAGAGGAAGAACAACAGAAAAATGCTATGGTGTCATTTTTACCTGTTTAACAAGTAGAGCTGTACATTTGGAAGTTGCAAATTCTTTAAGTACCGATGACTGTATAAATGCTTTACGTTGCTTCATCAGTAGAAGAGGTCAAGTAGTTCACATAAGATCAGACAATGGAACAAACTTTGTCGGTGCAGCAAGAGAACTGAAAGAAGCTTTGGATGCATTAAATCACGAGAAGATTCAAAAGACACTAATTTCATCTGGAGTAGAATGGAGTTTTAACCCACCTGCAGGACCCCATCATGGTGGCATCTGGGAGCGTATCATGCGCATGATAAAACGCATTCTAAGCTCAGTTTTACAAAAGCAATCATTGAATATGGATGGTCTTAACACAGTTATGTGTGAAATTGAAGCCATTCTTAATGATCGTCCAATCACAAAGCTCTCAGAAGACCCAAAGGATTTGGAACCACTCACACCTAATCATTTTCTGTTACTGAAAGGCAAACCAGCACTACCACCTGGACTTTTTGATACAGCGGATTTGTATGCAAAACGACGCTGGAAGCAGATTCAATACATCTCTGATCTGTTCTGGAGACGATGGGCCAGGGAATACTTATCATTGCTCCAAGAAAGGCAAAAATGGAACCAAACTAAAAGAAACTTGATTATTGGGGACATTGTTATAATCATTGACTCTTTAGCACCACGAGGTTCTTGGTGTTTGGGAAGAGTATTAGAGGTTTTGCCTGACAAAAGGGGTTTTGTTCGCACTGTAAAGTTGCAAACAAAGAGTGGTGTTTTTGAGCGGCCCATCACCAAATTGTGTCTTTTGCATGAAATGTAACTTATGGTCTTGATTTAAATATTCTTGGCTTGTAAAAATATGTACTGTGGAATTGTTATGTCTAACAATTAGGGGCCGGTATGTAGAAGCCATTATGTATAAGCTCTATAAAAGAGGGAAATGATGTGTGTATGGGCGTGTGTTTCACCGGAAAGGGCAAATCGGTTTGACCGCATGGCGGGGAAACGCTGTCAACTCACAGCTGGCTGTTGTATAATTTTGTTTTGTTTTGTAAGCAGCAAGAGTGGGAATAAATCAGCCTTTTAAACAGCAAGAACAGCGTCTGGACATTTCCTATTCACACCATCTAACCCCGGCAAAGCGCGTCAACCATAAGA
The DNA here is from genome assembly GCF_016077235.1 of Cyprinodon tularosa. NCBI lineage: Eukaryota > Metazoa > Chordata > Actinopteri > Cyprinodontiformes > Cyprinodontidae > Cyprinodon > Cyprinodon tularosa. The sequence goes on from NW_024038967.1 coordinate 142,444, forward strand.
TTCCGGTTTAAAAACATTCCAGTGGCTTTAAGCGTGGCTTAGCCCCTACACATACTTTTTCCCATCATAGCCCACCAAAGACCATATGTACTGGGAGCACTGGGTTTAGCAGCCCCTTTTCTACTGTGTTCTGTCAGCTCATCATACCCCATCAGGCCAGCATACCCACAGTAATACCCATTACATAGAGTTTCCTGTCTCTGCTCTCCTTACAGCCAATCACGTTATTTTTTTTCAGATTTAGTCAGGTTTTTGTCGTAGTTTTGTGCTTAAAACAACAAAACAGTCCTTCACAATGTCCGTTACACACATTAGCTTTAAAAAAAATAAATAAATTGTATGTCCTTTTGATGAGGATCTCATTAAAGAATGATTGTCATTTTATTTTCCACAATGAATTAAATATTTATAGGGAGAGGATTCTACAACTCAGGTGACAAGATATGAGATTTATTTGCTTTTACTTTGTTTGATATCAGCAATGTGCGGATCATTTTATTTTTATTTGCACATGAAGAACTACTGAAATTATTTCAGATTACAACTAAAAAGATTAATTCATTCTGCGGGGGAAAAGGAATAACTTTAGGGTTAGGATTAGGATTCACTCGGTTATAACAACCTACTGAGCCTACTGGCACAATCTGAAGCCGTTCTATGGGACTGATAGCTGCTAATAACGAACATGCGTGTGCATGCGTATTAATAAGGGTATGCTGGCCTGACGCAGTATGCTGAGCTGACAGAACACCAGATTTAAAAACCCAGGGTTTGTATTACTCAGGTAATAGAATCCTGGCTAATTGCTCAGCTGGTTTCCCCATCAATCTGGAAGCCCAGAGACGATCAGCCTGAGTGGAACTACAATATATTCAATGTGTCCATCTGAGGACATTCAATGTGTCCATCTGAGGACATTCAATGTGTCCATCTGAGGGACATCAAATGTGTCCATCTAAAGGATGTCCTGGGGAGGATGTTTGGGCTCTGCAGAGCTGATAGCTGATCTTCTCCTGACCATAGACCTGTACCAGTCATGGAATGTCCACCTGATGATCCTCTCTGCAGATCTAAACATTAGTCAAAGTTTGAACCAAACCACACAGAGATGGACGGACTCCTCTGGAAGGCTGGACTTCCTGAGATCCTGTTGGAATTGATGACAGAAAGAGGCTTGACAAGTAAACCTGTTCATGAAGGACTAAAACGTTTCCGTCTAAAAACCTAAATTGGACTGCAGGACAAAACTCCAGCTGAGTTAACCAGAAAAGTTCTGGAGCAGATGAGACCATCCCACCCTGGTTTTTAAATTCAAAGCATCAGCTTTATGTTCATGTTTGTGTCCAGATCATAGCGATGAAAGACGGCTCCGTTCTCAGGGAGGGAACCTTGAAGGACATTCAGACTCACGACACGGAGCTCTACGATCACTGGAAAACTCTGATGAACAGGCAGGACCAGGAGCTGGAGAAGGTAGCTTCTAGATCTTTCAGTCTCTCTCACAGGTATGGACTCTGGGTTTTTATCTGTCCTGATGGATCTGCAGGACATTCAGCAGGACAGTCAGACGCTGCTGGAAAGGAAGACCCTGAGGAGAGCTTTCTACTCCAGGGAGCCCAAGAACCAGATGGATGATGAGGATGAAGGTGAGGAAGCTGCTGTGGAAAACCTGTCGCTTCCTTTTGATCCCTGTTTCTTTGTTTTTTCTTACAATCTGAAATCATTTTTCCAGAGGAGGAAGAGGAGGACGACGACGATGACGACTTTTCCACCACCACCAGCAGGCGGTCCAAGATCCCTTGGAAGGTAACCATGGTAACCTTATCGTGGTCCAATCAGAGTGGGCCAGAGTCATCTCACATTCACACTAATACATGACTCTGACTTGTTATCAGACACTCTATTCTCATGTGATGAAAGATTAAAGGTAGTGTGTTTATTGAGACACTGAGCTTAGAACACCATGTTAGCTGGAGCTTCATGACGACGAGAGCCTCGGAGATTTGACCTGGACCTGTTCCTTAAAGACCCAGGAATCAATTTGGACTAGTCTCTTAGAGACTTGATTTACTTTTGCCCCTCAGAGATTTGTCACTCAGTGATGTGTGAACTTGACTTGGACTGATCCCTCAAAGACTTGACTTGGACTTGTCCTTTAGGGACTTAAGATTTTGATATGGACATGTCTGTTAAAGGTTTGACTCAGGCATGTACTTCAGAGACTTGAGTACTTAACTTTGACTTGTCCTTTAGGGACTTACAAATTTAACTTGGACCTGTCTATCAGAGATTTGACTCAGGCATAATGACTTGCCTTGGACTTGGAAAGAATAACTTGTGAAGATCTGTGTCTGCGTGTCTTCAGATGTGCTGGTGCTACCTCTCCTCCGGTGGCTTCTTCATGGTCTTCCTAATGGTTTCCTCCAAACTCCTCAAGCACTCGGTCATCGTCGCCATCGACTACTGCCTGGCCCTGCTGACCTCCACCGACTCCAATCACACGGAACCAGACATGCAGAACAGGTCCAGCTTCACTAACAGCTCCTCAGACTTCACTGATGTTCCTCCACAACCTGAGGTGAGAAGATCACAGAAGATCAGAGCTTTAATGCTTCATGTTGTCTACTGACCCAAAGCAAAACAACAGAGAAGATTAAAAATCTCATTGCACAGTGTGTATGCCCGGCTTAATCTCTTGCATAATAATGAGGAAAAATGATTGAAAATCATCCATAATGCAACTTGTAAACATGTGGTTCTTATCAATGAATGCAGATTAATTTAAATAAATACGGTTTTGAGACTTTATAGAGACATTGGAGTCAGTGTCTGATCTAACACCTCTATCATGATGTAACATCACAACATAACAGTTCAAGCATTTTTTTAATATCCAAACTTTTTAGCCATTCCTTAAACATTAACATTTAAACTTTAACATAGCTACAAATACGAAATGGCCTGAGCGAGAATATTGTTTCATTCACTGCCATGTGGTTTTCAGCTGGCCCGTAGCTTTGATTAATAGACTTTAATGAATGATAAAACATCATGTTTGACCATTTCTTGGTTTGTCGCTGTTAATTTAATGTTCCTTTAATACAATCACTGCTTTAGATGCTGATAAGCTACAAAGGCTCCAAAGCTTTAGACTCAAACAAGTTCAGATATTCAATTCCATTCAGTTTATTTCTATAGCGCCAATTCACCACACATGTCATCTCAAGCCATTTTAAAGTTCACCAGATCACACAGTCAAATTGATTCAAAGTTTTGTATCTAAGGAAAACCAGTTGATTGCATTGATTCATTCCAAAAAAAGTTAAAAAAACAATCCACTGGACTTTGTTTCCAAATTTGAAGACGTTTTGCTTCCCATCCAGGAAGCTTTTTCAATTCAAAATGTCAGGAATAGCATTGAGTTCCAGGCTTTATACAGTAGCCCAACAAAGCCTTGTTTTTGTTTTTAAAACATGCAAATTGAAATGGACAAACAGGTCCACCCCTTTGGAAGGGGGGGGGGGGGGGGGGGGTTTGGCTTCTTTGTTACCCTGTCTATGTCTCTGAAAGGGGGTCGTTAAAGTGAGGGTGTGTAGTGAGGAATGCTCTGATCTTTATATTGGAGAAACCAAACCTCTCCACAGAAACATGGCCCAACACAGAAGAGCGCCCTCCTCGGGACAAGACTCTGTGGTACATCTACACTTTATGGACAAAGGTCATTCTTTTGAGGACCAGAATTTTTACATTTTGGACAAAGAAGACAGGCGGTTTGAGAGAGGCCTGAAGGCAGTCATCTATGTTAACAAAGAAAAACTAACCTTAAGCTGAGGGGGTGGACTCAGATTGCAGCTTTCAAAAATCTACAATGCAGCAATTGAGTTGATTCCTTCATGCTATCATGGCAACCCCAACCCTTTTACAGGGGAACAGAAGACCTCACCTGTTCAGCCAGGCCAACAATTCCCTCTAACGACCCCCTTTCAGAGATATAGACAGGTATGGGGCATTGCAGGCTAAAAAATAACTTAAACGACCCCCTTTCTAAAGGAGTGGACCCATTCTTCTGGTTCAATTTGTATGTTTTCTAGGCCAAAAGAAAGCCTTGTCCACTCTATAAAACCTAAAAGGGGGGTTGTTAAAGGGAATAGTTCGCCTGGCTGAATAATCGAGGTCTTCTGTTTCCCTATAAAAGGGTTGGGGTTGCGATGATAGCGGGAGGGAATCAATTCAGTTGCTGAATTGGTGGTTTGTGAAAGCTGAAAGTCAAACTCAACGCTATATCTGACATTTTGAATTGAAAAAGGTTCCTGGATGGGAAGCGAAACGTCTCGGTTTTTGGAAGGAATTTTTTTTGTCGTATCCCTTTCTCTTAATTCTGGCCTTTCAGATATATGGTTAATACTAAATGCTACTTAGAGAGAGTGGGTGGGGTGGGTGCTGTATTTTATTTATTTATTTTTTTTGATGTTGCACATTGGATGTAGATTTTGTATGGACACACATTCTGAATAAATATACAAAAATATGTTAAAACTGCAGTTTTTTAAATTTATTGTGTAAGAAAAACTTTTTTTTTTTTTACATAGAAGGGTATTCTTTGAAGAAGTCTATAATTACTATACATTTGTAAATCGCCCCGTCTGAACATTTTTAATGCTTCTTCCTCCATGTGAGGAAGTAATGAACATGCAGATCTCTGCAGCATAACGGTGGCAACAGGATGGAAAAGCTGCAGAACCGTCAGACTTTCAGAACCTGATGAACCACAATCAATAATATTTTATTTCAATAAATGAGACATATTTTTATACCTCAAACAAAAATATCAACAAAGAAATGTTTGTAATCAATGATTATGATTAGATTGTAGATTATTATACATTTTTAACAAATAAAACCTTTAATGTTCAGATTATTAATGGTAGAACTGGACGTCTGTTCAATCCCGAGATCAACAAAACCAATCTGATCTCTGATTAAACAATGATTTGTTTTTATCATTGCTTTACATTAACGAAGTGAAATGATCAACAGATTTGACCCAGTTTCTCTGGTTCAAACCGCATTAAACTCTTTTCCCTAACAGTGTTCTCATTTAATCATTTTTGGTGCTAAAGGATTCATCTCCTATTTTCTGACATTTTCCAGAATACTCTGTTTCCTCATTTCTTTATCTAACTTCAGTTTCTTAGTAGCCGTCGTTCTGGTTTGCATATTGAGAGTTTTGTTGTTCATTGTGTCTCCTGTTGCTGTGACCCTGCAGCAGGATCTCTACTACCTGCACGTGTTCTTCGTCCTGTGTGCCGCTGGAATCACCCTGTGCCTCATCACCTCCCTCTCTGTGGAGTTCCTGGGTCTTTCTGCAGCCACCAACCTGCACCACAACCTGCTCAACAAGATCATCCACGCTCCCATCAGGTAGACCAGAGGGTCCATTCCCACCTGGTCCAGTTTAGTCCGGTCCTGGAGAGCTGCGTCTGGTTTTAGAGTGGTGCCTAGAAGGATCTGAATGTTGTCCCAGAAAAAACATATTGTTGTGGTTGTCATGGTGACCAGGAGATGTGGATCAAGGGTGAAACAATTAAGCAGATTTGTTGATTACTGATCATCAATTAATCTAGTAATTGATTAATCATTAACTGGACTATAAAGACTCTAAAACCTGCCTTTAGCTGACAGAGAAACCCACTTAGAGCAGCAATTATACCAAAATAAAAATACATATAAATATTTCTGTCTTTAAATCTTTTTATTTTTTTCCGTTATCTTATGCAGGCCAGTTAGTTATACTTTAGCCTGAACACCTAAATTCGGCCAGTCATATATCAACGGTCATCTGTCAATCAAATTTTTTCAATCATAGAATCTTGATTCATATGTCGCTACTTATAAACGCTAAAGAATTCGGAAATGCAACGATTGGAATAGCCGTTTCCCTACGACTTAAAGTTGTAGGGAAATGACTTTAAAAACTTCTTCATCTGTCAATATGCTCCATCCAGAACTCCTAAAGTAGAAAAGTTTTAGTTCCACCTGGTTTCATTCTGTAAAAAATGTTCATTAAGGAATTGATTATTAATCTAAAAAAATAATCTACCGATCACTCAAGTAGCAAAGAGATTGTTAGTTAAAGTCATAGTCAGGATGATCCTGCACTAGAAAAAATCTAAATCTAGATAGGTTGTTCTTTTCTTAAAATAAGTGCATTTGTTCTTGGATTGTGGAGATAAAAGAGACATTTTGCCAATGGAACAAGACAATTTCCACTTAAATTCGAACAGTAAACTCAATTGCATTGTCTTATTTCAAGTGCAGGAGAAAATGACTTATCTAGGTTTAGATTTTTTACAGTGCGGGTTGAAGGCCCAGTAGGAACAACAGGGTCCTACTGTGATCCTCAGAGGTCACTTTCTGATCCAATGTCAGAACCGCATCCCTTTAGTCTGGAGGAGCAGCTCTCCTTTGCTTCTTGATGTTTTGCTCGTGATCCACAGCTGAAGAACAAAGAGGAACCTGTAAATCAGGAGCTTCTCTGATCTTCTCTCAAGGCTCCAGGCCCAGCGGTTCCCTCAACTAGCCTGCCTGTCCATCTGTGGACCAAAACACCAAGATATTTGAACTATCTGGTGAACATCTGGTGGAGACCTAGTGGTTAGAGCAAGTCCTGCACTGGAAAAAATTGAAATATAGATAATTCATTTATTCTTAAAATAAGGGAATTTGTTCTTGTATTGAGCAGGTAAAAGAGAAATTTTGCCAATGGAACAAGACAATTTACACTTAAAATAAAAAGTGCATATTGTCTAATTATCTTATTTTAAGAGTAAAAATACTCATTCCATTGGCAAACTATCTCATCTACCTACGAAATACACTTAATTTAAGAAATGTTAACTTATTTGTAGATCGTTTTTTCCAGTGTGTGGTTTGAATCCAGCAGACTTCCCCTCTGGGCCTCTGAGTGAGACCCTCAGTCCCATCCCCACTGCTCCCTGAGGATGGATTAGATGCAGAGGAACAATTAGAGTGGAATGTCCACAGAGCTGCAATGAGAAATAAAGATGATTATTAATATTAACAGATGAGATGGACCTCATTAAATCTGTTCTCAGGCTTACCAGCTGCATTGTTTGGTTTATTTATACATTTATATTAGACTTTTTTATTTTTCAGAACCATGGAGTCCATCCCTCTGCATACATTAGCAGGTTTTGGTCTCATTTGACTGTATTTAATATTAAAATTGTCCATTAAAATCTTCATGAATCTGAACATGAGCTGCTCTGTTCCTCCCATACTGATCAAACTCCAACTCATTTTCCGCCGGTAATCTGCTTCCAAACTACTGCCTGATGAGATTAACATCAACAGGTCATTTAATTCTGATCATTTGGACACAGAGGAATGGTGACTAAAGGCTTCACTAATCACACGCTTCAACAAAACACCAAGAGATGAAGGGAAATGATTAAACATGAGGAGGATAAAACCAAAGGTTCTCCTCATGCCTACAGTAGGACTAGAGCAGCGGTTCTTAAACCTTTTTAGCTGCCC